>NC_052343.1:18633660-18863660 GCF_016432855.1 Salvelinus namaycush
GGAAACTGTGCTGCACTTCCTAACTTCCTGCCAAATGTATGACCATATTAGAGACACATATTTCCTTCAGATTACACAGCCTCACAAATAATTCAAAAAATGTTTTTAACTTTGATAAACTCACATATCTATTGGGTGAAATGCCACAGTGTGCCATCACAGCAGCAATATTTGTGACCTGTTGCCACAAGAAAAGGGCAACCAGTGAAGAACAAACACCATTGCAAATACACCCCATATTTATGTTTATTTATTTTCCCTTTTTTACTTGACCTATTTGCACATCGTTACAACACTGTATATTGACATAATGACATTTGAAATGACTTTATTCTTTGGAACTTGTGAGTGTAATATTTACTGTTCAATTTACTGTTTATTCATTTCACTTGCTTTGGCAATGTAAACATATGTTTCCATGCCAATAAAGCCCCTTGAATTGAATTGAGAGAAAGAGAGAGAAAGAGAGAATATGGGAAAGAGAGTAGGGGTAGAAAAGGGTTTTATTGTCTTTTTATCTATTAACAAAACCACAGGCAGCTAAACCAACCCCTGAGCCAGGCAGCATTTCCCCCACCCCAACAAAACCATCCTCCCTACACAGCAGCAGGACCAGCCCCCTGACCAGGACAACCAGCTACCCACCAATAAAGGCATATCTACAGGGAAGAGAAACCAGACCCCTGCTCTCTCTGCACAATTACCCCCCTAACCCTATCGTTTACTTTGTGTCCAAAAAACACACATGCACACTTTGTTCTATGAGAAAGCATATTCTCTCTCACTGTAATTCATCCCATGTCTCTGTCAGAGGATAATCGATCCATTCATTCTCCATGATGGATTCATTAACACTGTGGGTGATGATGCCTGGGACATAATGGTCATGTTTCTCCTTCTTCCTTCTCTTGTCTTCCGCATGTGTTTCTTCTAAAAACCCTTCAGTCTTTGGTGGTGTCCGATTGTGTTCCATAGGTTGACTGGATTCTCTAAAAACATGTTTGTTTTCTCTGGCAGTACTTTAGGCTAGTTTGGGGGGTTTGTTCCAGTGACTGATTGCTTCCCAGAGGAGAACTCCCCATTCGCTACACTGGTGTATCCCACAGGAACGAAATTCAAGCGTCTCTGCCTTGTTTGGGGTCACCTGCTTGCCGCGCGAGGTCACAAGGTTAATAACCGCACCATGTTCCATCAAGGTGTGAAATGGCCACCTGGACGCTATGAGGTCATCATGGTAAACCTTAAACTTTTTATTGACCCCATCCTTCTCACGTTAAGGACCCTTTGCCTTTTTACAGTTGTAGTACTCTGCATCCGTACAATATATTGTGTTTAACACCAACTGGGTTTGAGGAGCCCTATATAAATAGAATCGGCCCATTACCTCTAAAGTTTTACAGACTCTGGGTAATTCAAAGCGAACAATGTTGCTGAAAGGTTATTTAGTATGGAATGTGGCCGGGGGAATGACTTGAAACAACTCAAGCCCTTTTGCAATTTAGGGGGGTCAATTGTGGGCAGTAAATCGGATAAGCACCTAAGAGATCTAATGGAAAACAAAGCCTAAATAAGAATATGCATGAAAAAGCAACATTTGCGCATAGGCCTTGGCCTAATGCAGGCCAGCTTATTCATATACGTAGCCTACTAAGAACAATAAACAATTGAACAACTGACAGTGTGTTTTTAGGTACTACACTGTTTATACACTGGTATTACAGTGGTCAGCCTATCAAATAATAGAATAGAATAACGTGAAGAGCAGTTAGGCCTATGTGGTCTATTAAGAAGCCGATGTTATGGGTTATCAGTTCTGTTGTCACTTAGAGAGATACAATGTACTGTAACTACGCTATATAGATCTATGCTATACATTAGGGTATTTTTTATACTTCATGGATACAATGTAGCCTAATTACAATAGTCCTAACTAGCTATTTTGTACATCTGATGTACTACATCACCAATGAAGACGTGAATAATGCAATGTAATAACTAAGTAGTTAACGTTAGTTCGTTGACTCGTGGAAAATAGAATTGATCTAATCACCAGGCCAGACAAACAAGCAATGTGGGTGCAACGTTACACCTCACTATGCGCTTCCCGAGTGCCGTGGCCGGAGTCCAAACCAGCCTTCCCCGCCTGACACCGAGACTGTTTGACGCCAATCGACACAGTGGGGCAGGCAGACAAAACTGACATAAACCCACAAACACCCATTCACAGACAAACTGACATAAATACCTCATGTAACCGAAGATAGCCTACCCACAGCAGCTCCTTAACTGGCATGAGCGATTTAGCAATTTGCGTTTATTGACAGTGCGTACTCTTTATCAATGCATGAACGTGATGTAGTTTTTACCACTTACCTAAAAGTCACGGAGAAATGTGACACCAATCGCAACTTTTAAATGTTTTGAATATCCCGTATGCAATGTGTAGGACGGTGACTGTCCACCAAAATATTCCGCCACCGGAATAATCCAACGCTGTCTGCAGTTGTTCGACCTTTCTTAAACTCTGAAAACAACAAAGCACTCCAAAATAGGCAACACGTTACGTACAAAAACTTAGAAAATGTAAAGTTGTCTAGCTCACATTTGTCAAGTTTAAAGTGAGAACTGACAAGAGAACGGGAAGAGAAAACCGTTCATATCTCCGTCGCTCTCTATTCGTCTATTTCACCGCGGAAGCCTAGCTTCAGCTGCGCACACAGAGCCCTGCTCAAACCTCAACTCACCGCGAGGCCAGCAAACGCCACCAGGTGCTCATTTACATAACTGCACTGGCTGTGTCCAATCACAACAGCTAGCCAGGTGCTTGTTGAATATTCTACCAGCAAACAGCCAATCAGTAGTCACCCTGGGTGGGACCCATGGCCCGACAACAGCACTGTAAATGTGAATAAACCCCTGGGTATAAAGATATTTTTATTTGTTACAGGAATTGAGAGATTTAGGGAATATGAAATATAATACAGAGGAAGGAAACAGAGGTATTTTACCTTGTTAACCCCTTGCTTGTACGCCTGTCTGGATAACTGTACCCTGGTTTTTAGCATCAACATCCTTACTTTATGTGAGATATCAAAAGCAACACTTATTCTTGTCCCAAATGACACCCAATTCCCTATACAGTGTACTACTTTTGACTATGGGCCCTGGTCAAAGTAGTGCACTATATGGAATTTGGTGTCATTTGGGATGCACACCTTCATCTGTTTTCACTTCTTTCATCCACTCATCATAGCTGTTGCCAATAGCCTACATCTATCTAGGGTTCTTTCTCTGGATTTACCCCAAAAGTAAACATTATTACAGAGTTTGCCACTTTAACTGTATACTATTACACCCCTGGGCTATAATTAGTGTGATTGAAGGTTTTGCACTAAAGCACAGTACTTTGCATCATAAGAGTTGTGAAAATGGGGCTTGGAGAGGAGACCAAAGCGCACACAAAAAAGACTCAACCTAAGAAGTGAGATAAAAGTGTTGTTCAGTATAAACGTGAAAGAGTAGAGTTTGTAAGGTGAGTGAAACAAGCAAACACAAACAGTAACACACTACACAAACTCTAATGAAAACAATTGGTTATTTTAAAATCAAGCCAATGAGAGTCAGACAGTGTAGTAGCCTAGGAGTTGGGTATGCTGAAGTTAAATGAGTAGAAGGAAAATGAGTAGAAGGCAAGAAGAGCAAGACAGAGAGGAAGAGTATTAGGCAGCTATGTGTCAGTACTTGCCCGTCTCTCGCGGTATGGTGCGACCAGGAGAAAAAGCTAACTTTAGCTGGCACTCTATCAGCAGTGTGGGACAATAAATGTCATTAGCTAACACTGCCTGATCCAGCCCCACCTTGGATAAACAGGGGCACTGAACCACTGATAGACTGTCTGTGTGTGTGTGTACAGTATATTGGTCAGCATGTTACTTTTACCTAATCTCAGTACGTCAACATGAAGACACATGATGTGGTCTATGACGGAGGACAAAGAGACATAAACCCTATATTCCAAACACCCATAAACCCACATAATGTATGGACACAAATAGTTTTACACACATGTCCTCATAATTCTCTCTCTCTCTCTCTCTCTCTCTCTCTCTCTCTCTCTCTCTCTCTCTCTCTCTCTCTCTCTCTCTCTCTCTCTCTCTCTCTCTCTCTCTCTCTCTCTCTCTCTCTCTCTCTCTCTCTCTCTCTCTCTCTCTCTCTCTCTCTCTCTCTCTCTCTCTCTCTCTCTCTCTCTCTCTCTCTCTCTCCCTCCCTCCCTCCCTCCCTCCCTCCCTCCCTCCCTCCCTCCCTCCCTCCCTCCTTTTCTCTCTCTTTGTCCATTTGAATAGCAGAGCTGCCATTTCCTTTGGTCTGCTTGCCTTGCCCTGCATATCATTAACATTCTATCACCAGCTTCCAATTCATGCTAAACCCAAGCCTGAGTCCAAAAGCCTACTCTTTTGTTTGACTGGAAACCCTGGACCAAAATCCGATTCTCTCTTTAAACCTCTTAATGGTTATATTTTAAGCTTCTCCTCCTCAAAGTCCAAGTGTTTAATATGAACTTTGTAAATGCTGAACTTATGAACAGAGTTTTCCACCATGTTCTTTGAATCTATTTAGTCACTTCACTAACTTGATTTATACATGTTGTCTGGTTACTAGGGTTGTTTCATAGACGTACGTGCAGCTTTTGCTGCAACTGTCTGTGGCCACAAAAGTGTTTTTGATGTTCTTTTTTCCCCCAAGACGAATTGCGAATGAGTAGGTCAACGTAACAATTAAACTACAGTAAATTGTGAGGTAATGTTTAACTGATATTTTCCAAATGTATGAAGGTGATGAAAACCTTCAAATGAATGTTTGACAGTCATCAGATATTAAATACTATCCGTTCCTCGAGCATATTCATACAAAAAGGTCACCATGAGGATAATAAAGTAAAAAATATAAAAATAATATTCTCCCATTTCTATCAGAAGCTCTTTTTCATTCTTACTGAGAAATACTTCAGCTGCTATCCTTTGTGCAGGCCATTGTCACTCTCTCTCGCTTTCACACTCTTTTCTGGGTTCTTCCCCTGACTGGCAAGGCTTTGTTGGTTGCCCGAGCAACCGCAAATACCCCTCCAAATGTTATGACCTTTTTTAACATTATTCTTCTGGCCTTCTTTCCCTCTGTCTCTCTTTACTTCCTCCCTCCTTTCTGACATTAATTCTCTCCATTTTACAAAATTCATTTTTTGTCCATTTGCTGTTGTTTAAAACCTACAAATGCTGCCCCTTAACCAGCCATTTTGGTGTAGTGTCACTCTCCACCCCTCTTCTTCTCTCCTCACTTTCTCCCTCCTCTCTCGCTACTCTGAGTGAAACCTAGTGAAGCATAAAAAGCAGGTCTGATCCTGTGAGGAATTCACTAAAGGAGGGAGGGAGGGAGGGAGGGAGAGAGAGAGAGAGAGCATGAAAGACAGAAAGAAAGAAAGAAATAGGGAGAGAGAGAGAAAGGGAGAAGAAAAGTTCAAGTTGTAGAATGGATGAGGAGTCAGTTAGAAGGAGAGAGGAAAAAAGGTACGAAGATTGAGTAGAAAAAGAAGTGCAGAGAGAGAGAGACAGAGAGAGCATAGAAAAAGGGTTTTAAAGGGGAATTTTCTCTACTCTTCATTAACGCGCCTAACTCTTTGTTAGTTGAAAGATAGCCTTGAGATTTTAAAGAGGAAGTTGATTATGAGAAATGAATCTGTCTCTGTAATTTAACCTTCCATCCCAAGTTTCTTTAAGTATTCAGTCTAGTTCTTCTGTGTTGACAGTGATGCATCGCCTGTTATTCGACTCATTCCAAATTTATGCTATCAATTTATCGCCTCTTTGACTTCAGTTGAAAAATGTTAATTAAAAATGAAAGTGGCTTTCTCAAAGGAATTCAAGAGGCAAGACACACACACACATCCTCCGAACCAGCCCCTGTTCTGATATGACAGCTGTGGACTGGTGCAGGATTCTGACAACACAGATCACTTCCAGAATGCCGAGCATTCTACCCTCTAAAATATTGTAATCTATGTGTCTCTCTTTCTCAACGTCTCTCAGAATCCCTAGAATTTCTCAAAATCTCAATGGCTGTTGAAAGCACAGACTGTACAGTGGCACTACCCTCCCTCCCTCCCTCCCTCCCTCCCTCCCTCCCTCCCTCCCTCCCTCCCTCCCTCATGGGCTTTCCACTCTCAGTTCTTCGATGTCACCTTTGAAATGGACGGAGAACACTTCGCACTGATTTCAATATGCAGCGTGTTAACTGACTGTTTGTTTGTGTGTGTGTGTGTCTATGTGTATGTGTGTCTGGGTGAGTGTGTGTGCATACATGTGTGTGGGTATGCATTATGCATACACATGTGTCTGTTTAGTGTGAGTTGTCTGTGTTTGTCAGTATCAATATCCTAGGCCTCGGGGTGGGTTGTTTAAGATTGGTCCCTGGAGAGGCTGTGGGAGTCGTGGAGGTGTCAGGGGTCACTAGGTCAATGTTTGCCCCAGGGGAAGGTTCCTGGATGGGGGTCAGGGTGTGAGGCACAGCCACTGAGGAGCTCTCCTCTGGATGTTCAGTGTAAAAAATCTGCGGTGGTCAGCTCCTCTCACTCTCCTCACAGTTCTTTCTGTGACCTGGTAACATTCCCCTACCCAACTCAGTTTTACACCCAGTCAATCATTCAGTCAGTGTGTGTGTGTGTGGCAGTGTCTCAGTGTGTGTTGGGGGAGCTTTGTTTTACAAGCAAACAAATGAGCCAGAAAACTCAGTGGCTTTAGAAGATAGAGTTAAATGGACATTTAGAGTCCTAGTGGTTAAAGAGATGATTGATAGCTCATGTACTGTAATAAAATACCATTTTAGCAGCATACTGTCTAATAGCGAGCAAATCAATGTTTCTGTCTCCGAAGAGGTGCGACAGCCATTCTGTGAAATGCTCTACTCAATAACGGATACATGGATTGATCAGTGTGTATTTAACAACTGTCTCAGTTATTTCATCTGTGTTTGTAGTCATTGAAAGTGATCCCACTCAAAGGTTTGTGCTGTGGAGGCCAGAGGGTTGTGTGGTGGGTTGTTACACTGTTGTGTGCTAGAGGGTGGACGTGATGTTTGTCAGTGGGGCATAGTGGTGGTGGGGTCAGAGGAGAGTGTTCCAGATGACCCCTCACACAGTCAGGAGGTCTCTGGGGACCCTCTCAGCTGTACCCTGCCATGGCCTGCACTTGTGTCTCCTCTTTCTCCTGGGGACTGGGTGGGGGTGGTGGATGGGGGGGGGCAGACTTATTTTTGGTGTCGGGTTCCTTTACTCCTCTCAGAAATCCCCCGCTATCCTTCATCCACCACACACACAGACTAGTAGCACTCACACACACACCAACGCGCACACACACCGACTAGTAGTACACACAAACACACACGCACACACGACACATACACACCCTGCAGCAGAGGGGGACTGCTGCAGTCGCTATGGCATTTGGGCGGGCGGCTCTCCCACAACTGTCGCCCCCTGTTCAAACTGTCACTCCAACCCCTCTAGGGTTACGCTTAGTTTTTTCTTCCCCCCTCTAATCTCTCCCTCCCTCCCTTCTCTCTCCACTCCTGTCCTGCTCAGCCTGTGAATGAACATGTTGTCACGAATCCCGCCGAGGATGGTGCCTCTTCCTGTTCGGGCGGCGCTCGGCGGTCGTCGTCACCGGCCTACTAGCTGCCATCGATTCTTTTCTTTTTTCTGTTAGTTTGGACTGATTGGGTGCACCTGTTTTGAGTTTAGTTTGGTGGGTAGGCTATTTAGGGGTAGGTAGCCCGCTGGCTGTTGTGCGGGCTTGTTTTTCTGTTTGTGTTGGTGGTGTTTCGTATAGTGGATTTCAGTCCTACTTTTATTTGGACAGTATTTTGACGCGCCCGTTGTTTGTGTGGCGTCGCCGTTTATGTGATTATTTCTGGGTGAAATAATAAATCCACTCGATTGAGATTACCCTGCTCTCTGCACCTGACTCTTTCATATCCACCATTGGAACTGTGACACATGTTCCCCCTTTCTTCTCCTCTCTCTAAAGTGTCTAACTATAGTGCTTAGGGACTTCCTCTTATAGCCCCTATTGGATGTGCCCTAATTCCCTTTGTCTAGTCACTGAACCATTGTCTTGTCCAATTACACCTTCTTTGACTCACTTTGTCAGTCGAGGCATTACCATCCTACTACCACTCCTCTCTCCAACACTAACAGTAGCTCAGGAAAATCTCTCAACCACATACAGTGCCTTCGGAAAGTATTCAGACCCCTTGACTTTTTCCACATTTTGTTACGTTACAGCCTTATTCTGAAATGGATAAAAAATAAAACATCCACAGCAATCTACACACAATACCCCATAATGGCAAAGTGAAAACCGTTTTTTAGACATTTTTGCAAATGTATTAAAAATGAAAAACAGAAATATCTTATTTACATAAATATACAGACCCTTTGCTAAGAGTCTCAAAATTGAGCTCAGGTGCATTCTGTTTCCATTGATCATCCTTGAGATGTTTCTACAACTTGATTGGAGTTCACCTGTGGTAAATTCAATTGATTGGACATGATTTGGAAAGGCACACACCTGTCTATATAAGGTCCCACAGTTAACATGTCCAATCAATTGAATTTACCACAGGTGAACTCCAATCAAGTTGTAGAAACATCTCAAGAATGATCAGTGGAACAGGATTTTGCTCTGACATGTCAGTTGCATGTCAGAGCAAAATCCAAGCCATGAGATCGAAGGGTACCTCAACAGCATTGAAGGCCCCCAAGAACACAGTGGCCTCCATCATTCTGAAATGGAAGAAGTTTGGAATCACCAAGACTTCTCCTTCCAACAGGACAACGACCCTAAGCTCACAGCCAAGACACCGCAGGAGTGGCTTTGGGACAAGTCTCTGAATGTCCTTGAGTGGCCCAGCCAGAGCCTGGAATTAAACCCAATCGAACATCTCTGGAGAGACCTCAAAATAGCTGAGCAGCGACGCTCCCCATCCAACCTGACAGAGCTTGACAGGATCTGCGTAGAAGAATGGGAGAAACTGTCACGTCTGCTCCCGCTCTTCCCCCCTCTGGCGCTTGAGGGCGCCAGGCTGCCCTGCATCACTCACTCCTATCATCTATTACGCACACCTGCCTTCCCTCGTCACATGCATCAGCAATATTGGACTCACCTGGACTCACTCATCATCTGTTTATTACCTCCCCTATATTTGTCAGTTCCCTAGCTCTGTTCCCCGCTGCTGCATTGATTGTTTTTTGTCTTTGTTTTCTTGTATGCTGACTCTGTTCCTGTCTCGTTCCATGTCCGTTCCTTATTAAATGTTTGACTCCCCGTACCTGCTTCGTCTCTCCAGCGTCAACTCATGTGACAGAAACTCCCCAAATACAGGGGTGCCAAGCTTGTGTCATACCCAAAAAGACTCAAGACTGTAATCGCTGCCGAAAGTGCATCAACAAAGTACTGAGTAAAGGGTCTGAATATTTATGTAAATGTGATATTTAAGGTTTTTATTTTTTAAATAAATTAGCAACATTTAAAAAAAAAAAAAAAGTTTTTTGCTTTGTCATTATGTGTGTAGTGTGTGTAGTTTGAGGGGGAAAAAACGATTTCATCAATTTTAGAATAAGGCTGTAAAGTAACAAAAAAAAGTGAAGGGGTCTGAATACTTTCTGAATGGACTGTAGTCTCTCAAACACAAGAGGTATGTGTGCAAACATGGTTAGACTTAACAATCTAGAAGCACATATTTATGAATGAACAAATAATCAAACTTTGATTATTTGAATCAGCTGTGTAGTGCTAGGGCAAAAACCTAAACATGCGCACTCTTGCCTGCGGGTTCTACTATCACCATGGTTACTGGAGTCATCCAATCCCCTATCGTCTGTCTCTGCTCCTCTCGTTTCTAAACTATCACTCTCCTTTTTAAAGTTACACACTGACTGTTGCTGGCTAGCTCTATAGTCTCTCCCAGTGAGAGGGAATGTTATGGCGGAGGGATTGGAGGGGTGGAGGGTAGACATGGTGGGTGGGGGAGGTCCGAAGGGGTGCGAAGGAGTGGCATTGCAATGCAGTGAGAGGCGGCACTAAAAATACCTATTGACACATGGGCTCCAACTCACAAACAGGGGCACAGACAAACACACACGCCACCTGCGGTCGATGACTGAAGGGGACCCATTCAAGCATGGACACACACTCAAAGACACATACAGTATACAGAACCTCATAGACTGAAAACAAGAGGTATTACACACACAAATAACAGTAGGCTTCATGCAGCCAGACAGACATGACTATGTATGATTAGTTCAGCATCATCTACATCTCAGCCCCTTTAATGACAATGAGTTAGTATTCCTAGAGTGATGCTCCTCACCCAAGCTAAAAGCAGTGCCAACAGTTTTCACACGCAAGCGCAGGTCCTTAAGGCAAACAGCTCAGCTGACGTATTGTGAAAGAAATATGTAGGGAAAGTGCTATTTCTGTGTAACTTCATAAAACATGACAGTTGGGACATGTATGGACTAGTTTACCTAATGTTGTCATAATGATACTAGATCAGTCCGCCAACTGTTGATAGTCTGATATATAGTAAAGTAGTCCCAGCAGTGTAGTAAATATTTTCTACTTCATCATGACTTGTTTTTTCCTCACAGAGGAACTGGGGCCGGGTGTGTTTACCTGGTTATGAGACCCTCCAGGACAATAGAGACTGACTGTTACTGAGCAGCCCAGTTTGTGACACGATATGCTTTCTCTCTCACAGAGGCTGTAATGTCAATAGTAGAGCACAGTAACAGGCTTCATTGTCATGGCCTCTCCTTCATGAAAGAACTGGACATACTCCCAGTACGACCACCATTTTGCTTCCCCTTACTTTGTGTTTTCAGATTAGTTAAAGCGAAGGAGAAAAGATGAGTAGAGGACGCCCATGAGATTCAGCATTTCATTATAGCACAGTCTAGTCTAAATTGGCTTTCTTTCTTCGTCTCCTCCCTTTCATCTCAAGTCCTCTTAGTTATTTTCTGGGAGTGCTCTGTCCCTTAGCAAACTACATCCAGAGACCATAACAATTGTTTTGCACCAGCCTGGTTGGTATAATCGATTGCTATTTTTACTCACAGATCGAGCTTTTGCAGAATGTTTCAGGGAAAAACAAACACAAGACAGGAATAACATCATTAAGATGACAATGAGGATAAATAATATCATGATGCACAGCGAGAGACCTACATGAGCACCAGGTCAACCAGAACAGCAGTGACGATGGGCCCAACCCAGTAGACCTAGTGGTAAGGTGGCTTCCTAGTCTTCTCTCATCTCCCCGGGTGCTCTGTTTGGGCCTAGTGTATTGCTTTAGTGAAACAAGCCTGAGACAGGGAGATCAGGACACCCAATCTGCCGGCTGAGGCTGCCCTGACCCCCACAGCAACGCACCACTCGGAAGTAGGCTAGAGACAACTGCCTGGTAGTAAATCATATACGGGAGGTGTGTGTGTCTGTCTGTCTGTCTGTCTGCCTTTGTGTCTGTCTTTGTGTGTGTGTGAGAGAGAGAGAGAGTGTCTGTGAGTAAATACAGCATTACAGTCTGTGAACAAGTAGAGAGTGAGTGGTTGAGTGTGCGCCTCTGTGTGTACAATTGTATGTGTATGTGTGTATGTGTGAGAGAGAGAGCGAGATACTCAATAGTCCATGACACACCTATGTAAAGGTGGTAAAAACCAGTCATGTGTGTGATATCATGTAGCACATACTGCACGTACATACCATTAACACCACCAATGAGAACCCTGTGCACAATAGGCCAGCAGAACCTGACCAGTAACAACTCCAGACATCAATGGTGCTGCAAGGCTTGAAAGCCCTCTAGTGACCATACAGGTGTACATGCCAGCTGGGTATTTTGGTCCCACAGTTGGTGTTGTGGAAATCTTGTTCACAAGACACTTCCTCCCAATGCTAGCCTGGGGAACAAGTGCTGAAGTAATGAGGTTAACTTTGGGTGTTGAGTTTGGGCTTATGGGGTCCTCTCTATTCTGTTTCCCCAGTAAGTAGCCATAATAAGGGCCCATTATAACACCTGTACTCTCAGCTTCACATGTGTGTGTGTGTCCACTCAGGGGACAGTGTCTACCAGGCTTAACGCCATTTCTGTGGTTTGTTAATTTTCCGCCTCTCATACGAAACCTATTCATTACCATCTGGTCTCACACACATTAGGCATTAGGCTAGTTGAGGGGGCACATGGAGAGGGAGTTTGTGCCAGGTTAGGAAGTGTGCATGTGTGTGTCGATGTCTGTAATTGTCAGTGTGTGTGTGTCAGGATAGTAAGGGAAAGGGGGTTAAGGCACTGATTACATCATGAGAAAAGAGTTCCACAGTGAGCCTCCCTGAAAAGCTGAACTCTAACTCAAACCACATGGGCATTACTGGCGCGACCAACACATACTGCTGGCAGTAAATTCTTTTGACACACCAGAATTTAATTAACAGTTTTTATATTTATGGTGTCATGCACTAGTAAATCTCAAGGCTGCTTTTCTATGTGACGGTATAATTGCTACCATACAGGTTGTAGTTCCCTGGAAATCAGGCGGTGAATAGTTTGGGGTGTCGATCAGATGGACAGAAACCATTCCAGATCATCTGTGGTATTAACCCACTGGATGAAATAGATAACCATTTGCCATTTGGGATGCAGTCACTGCCAAGAGAGACGGTATGGGCGTCTATGATGAGAGTGTGGAGGATGATTCAGAAGATGACTGTCTGCTTCAACATGAGAGCCTACATAGGGTCCCCCAGCTGGTAGCCGAATTTGGCCCGTGGGTTTTCTCAGAATTATTATTATTTTTTATCGTTGAACATAAAGGATTGTAAAAACACCAGGAAATCAGCTCCAAGTGATCTACATTTTTGTAAGTCTGTTCCCCAGTAGTCCCTTGCATAATAGAGAGATACACGTGTGATCGTATACAACTGTAAGCAAGGTTTGAAATGATGTTTTAGTGAAATATGTGTTTGGGCTTCTTAGGGTCAATTTGTCGTCTACAAATGATTTGTAATTATTTGAAAATCACCCTGCAGCTGAATCAAGTTGGTAATCCTTGCAATAACACGTAACGTTGAGTAATGACAATTTATAATCTATTTCCTCTGAGATTAATATAAATATACATCGTAAAGATGACCTGACCATTGACAATTAGAGAGTGCATGAGACAGGATGTGTTACCACACATTCTATACCGAATCCCGACGGTGTAATATCATGGTACAATAATACACTACAAAAGTATGTGGATACTTGTTTGTTGAACATCTTATTCCAATATAATGGGTATTAATATGGAGTTAGTCTCCCCTTTGCTGCTATAAAAGCCTCCACTCTTCTGGGAAGGCTTTCCACTAGATGTGGGAACATTGCTTCGGGGACTTGCTTCCATTCAGCCACAAGAGCATTAGTGAGGTCAGGCACTGATGTTGGGCGATTAGGCCTGGCTCGCAGTCGGCGTTCCAATTCATCCCAAAAGTGTTCAAGGGCTCTGTGCAGGCCAGTCAAGTTCTTCCACACCAATCTCAACAAACCATTTCTGTATGGACCTCGCTTTGTGCACAGGGGCATTGTCATGCTCAAACAGGAAAGGGCCTTCCCCAAACTGTTGCCACAAAGTTGGAAGCACAGAATCGTCTACCATGTCATTGTAATCTGTATCGTTAAGATTTCCCATTAAAATCAGCCCCAGACCATTATTCCTCTTCCACCAAACTTTAGTTGGCACTATGCATTGGGGCAGGTAGCATTCTCCTGGCATCTGCCAAACCCAGATTTGTCTGTCAAACTGCCAGATGGTGAACCGGGATTAATCACTCCAGAGAACACGTTTCCACTGCTCCAGAGTCCAACGGGAGCAAGCTTTACACCACTCCAGCCAACGCTTGGCATTGCGCATGGTAATCTTAGGCTTGTGTGCGGCTGCTCGCCATGGAACCCTATTTCATGAAGCTTCCGACGAACAGTTATTGTGCTAATGTTGCTCCCAGTAGCAGTTTGGAACTCGGGAGTGAGTGTTGCCACCAAGGACAGACAATTTTTACCCACTACACACTTCAGCACTCTGCGGTCCCGTTCTGTGAGCTTGTGTGGCCTATCACTTCGCTGCTGAGCCGTTGTTGCTCCTAGATGTTTCCACTTCATAATAACAGCACTTACAGTTGACCAGGGCAGCTCTAGCAGGGCAGACATTTGACGAACTGACTTGTTGAAAAGGTAGTATCCTAGTGTACTTATTGTTTGCCAGTATCTTAAATGGGCAATCTGAGATTCAAACAACAAAGCATCCCACCACTTTTTTGATGAACAGTTGAGGGATGGGGTAAAACAGCTGAAATTATCTCATTAGGCATTTATACATTATATTCATCAAGAATCAATGACTATTAATAATTGATTTAAAAGTCCAAATATGTATATACCAATCCCAGATTGCTAAAGTAAATCCTATGTGAAGAGCCTGTCATAAAGACAGACAGACATTGTTCCATGGATTATCTTTATTGCAGAGAGCAGTCCAGTTCATTGTCATTTGAGCATACCAGGAATGAAATAAAGAATGCAGCAAATACACAATCCAAACACTCACAAGTCTGTTTTAATCATTCAAACAAAGAGCATTAACACATCTATCTCCATATCGGAAACCAGAGTGGTGTGTATTAGGGACAGGAGTTTTTCCTGGTCACGTGGGTAGGAAAAACTGCTGGGTCCCTACTTGTTGCTTAGACACACTACGGCCCAGAGTTTTTCCTGATGTCACACAGATAGGAAAAACGAATGGCCCTAGTGTGTATATTTCTAAGTGTGCCATTGGTATAGACCAGAACAGTGCATGTTGTTACATGGTAACACAGCACTGTGCTGTAGTGTTCCCTCAGAGTGACATGTAATACAGTTGAACAGGAACAATGAGGTATAACAGTAGGCAACAGCCCACTATAATCCAGCCCTGATAGATTGTAACATTAGAACAGAGCCATAGAGAGATAGAGACGGAAGTTTGACCAACATTAATGCCGTTCCATTCTTCCAGTATTTAGACTCTCGTTCTAAATTCTAGCTACTCAGCTGGTTTGCATAGCTGGCATAATTTAGGATCATTAACAGGACCGTTACTGTATTGGTCAATATTGGCTGCTACGGAACCATGTGATACTATCTCAGAACATCAGAGTGCTTTTTGGTGGCCAAACTCTCTCTCAAGTGAGTCAGTCAGTCAGCGTTGCATGATACAGTGCTGCACGTGAGTGGCTCTGTTTTCTTCTGTAGTAGTTCAAACACTACATATATAGTCCACAACAACAGGTCTTTAAACCCAATCAGATGTTTTCAAGTCTGGTCCTGGGGACCCACAAGGTGTGTAGGCTTTTGTTTCAGTCCAATACTGTGAGTCTCCTGCACCAGGATTGAAGATCACTGCCCCTAGTAGACACTAAAATATAACACTGAATTGGGTAGAACCATATAAAATGGGTTCAACAATGATTATTACCACTGAAAGCAGCATGGAATGGATCACCACCCTACCGAAGTACTATCATACCGTCGTATACAGTGAAATCAACCAGGATTAGACAGTGATGTCATAAATCTGCACTGGCAGCCAAATAGTAGTCCCATGTGGATGACATCATTATCACTGTCTAATCCCCATTTAGACTGTGTGACCGTCAACATGAGGTGGAATCCATAACCCTGTCACAGTTCAAGCCATTCCATTTCTAGGGTCTAATGACCTTATCTGACCTTTGGCATCTCAACTGTGAGGCCACTTATCAATAAAACAGATTGAAAACCAATCAATGATTAATACACCACAATGCCCCTACCAGCTTTAAGGGAAATAATAATAGTAAAATCCTACATGCAGGAAAATGATAAAAACCAAACCAAATGTAATCCTACAATAGTTTAGACAGGCAGCCCAATTCTGATCTTTCCTTCACCAATTGGCCTTCTGACCAATCAGCTGTGATAAAGATAGGATGTGATTAGTCAAAAGAACAATTAGTAGAAAAAATATCAGAATTGGGCTGCTTGTCTAAATGCAGTCTAAGTACAGCTGCAGAGCAGAGGCACAGCATGGAGAAAGAAATGTTTTTACAATATCAGAGTGCTTTTAGTAACCTCTGGGAGAGGGAGGGGTTGGGGAGAGAGAGAGTAGAGGAAAGAAGAGTTGAGTCAGAATGTTAAAGGAATGCAAGTCAAGGAAAGGAAAATGGAATGAAGGTGCAGTGAGTGTAGAGGGAGAGATCAAGCACTTTGTTTTTTAAATTCATTATTTCTTCCCTTGTCCCTCACTCGCACTCGTTTTCCCGGAGGACATCGAACATGTTGACTGTGAGGCTGGTTGGCCCCTTCCTCTCCTTCACTGCCGGGTGTCCAAACCCTTCGTCTTCATCATCCTCATCATCATCAGCGTCCCTATCCCTCTCCTCCTCTGGCTCAGAGCTGGACTCTCCCTCCTCCTCCTCATCCCTCTCTCCTGCCCCCTCCTCTTCCCTCCGTCCCTGTAGAGCGATGATCTCTGCCAGGTCTGGGTGGGACTCCCACTGCTCTGTATTGCGCAAATCCATTAGTTGAATAATTAATCAATCAATCAATCAATCAATCAAATAAACACTTTTCTTCGTGTTTTTTTGTACAAAGCCCCAGTCATCAGTTTAAAGGACGGAAGCCAGATCAACATGAACATCAGCTGTGCGCAGTAGATCCCCTTCCCCTGCGTGTCTGTCTGCCCTTTTAAATATGAGTCTCTGGTTGTCTGTACAGTAATGATATAGTGATATGCCTCACTGTTTGTCATGACCGGTCTATGACCTCTTTGATCATTGTATGACCTGTGCACTGACCTCTCTGATCGTTGTATGCAGGTGGTCTGAGGCACAGACACAGCCTGCCGTCAACGGCCAGCCGCAGCAGACTGTTAGCCGCCCGATACACGTCGTTACGAGCTGCCTTCGCTGTCTTATAACCCCTCCTCTCTGCCCAGGCTGTGAGACAGACAGGGAGAAAGAGAGAGAAGAGGGAAGAGAGAGAACAAGAAAGAGACGTAGGGAGAGAAAACAAAAATCGATAAATTGTTATAGTATTATAATTTCAACTGTTCCTGAGAATTTCCCAAATGTCTCCCTGACATCCAGACAAGGGGGCGTGTTTCAACAGTTTAGAACCAGACCAGAGGTTCTAGAGCCAGACTGGAGGTGGTCCTTACCCTCACACACGTCCCAGGCTGTCCAGCTGTGCTCGGGCCCCTGCTCCCTCTCCTTCTCCCCCCCCTTGGGTGCATGCTGTGGGCCCTCCACGCTGGGGTGCCGGAGCTTGAGCACCGACAGGAAGGGGGTCCGCTCACACAGATAACCCACAGAACTGTAGGGCTCCTGCAGCTGAGACACTGGGTAGATACCAGCTAGGATCTAGGGAGAAAGGGGCAGAGAAGAGGAGGGTGAGATGGAGGAAGAGGCATAGATACAGAAAAGTGTTTAGAAAGAGTAAAGCATGATAAAAAAGATAGAGGGGGAAGAAAAAAAGTTGAGAAAAAGTTTGAAAAGGGTTGACGGGTAATGATTGCTTTTATACACAAAGGCTCTCCGCAGTAGTTGAGACTTAGGATTGGTACAGCCTTCAAATGGCCAGAGGGAATATAATTTATTCTTCTATTCTCCAAGACATTTCCTTCACAGGCTGTCACCAAAAAGTGATTAGACCTGGGATTCTAAGGGAATGGGAGGACATAGTACACATACAAACATACACACGTACACCCTACCTACTCCCTCCTCTCAGTTACCTGTAGTTGTTTGTTGACTAGTGAAGGGAAGACCAGTCCAGGGCAGTCACACAGTTTGACAGTGGGTGTGAGGTAGTAGGTCTGGAAGTATTTGGTGTGGCCGGGGGTTCGAGACACACTCACCACCTTCCTACCTACCAGACTGTTCAATACTGATGACTTCCCCACGTTAGGGAAGCCTAGGGAGGGAGGGAGAGAGAGAGACACGTATATTCATATTCCCTTTGTAGTAGACATTTCTGAATGCCAGAGGGAGTTGGTGGAGAAACAAAGCTTTGAGGTACACAAGCATAACTTAATTTATCAAGTTACTAATCAGTGACAATAAATTACTGATTGGGAGGTAGGAAAGCAAGCTTCCAACATGGCCGCTCACCTATACAGCCCAGCGTGAGTACGCCATCTTTATACAGCTCCTGGGAGGGGCTGCTCATCTCCATGGCAACATCACTCTGGTGCTCCACTAGCACAGAGTCCGCCCCCTCCTCTGACTGCTCTCCCTCTGGTCCCATAGCAACCGCATCTCTCTGGATCTTCTTCTCCCAGCTGGACAGGTCCACTACAAGGGGGTGGGGGGTAACAATGGTGAACACTCCCTACAGCCAATCATTCTGCACACTTCTGGAAAAAAGAGGATAATCGGGAAGCAACCTCACTTGTCTTCAGCCTATTTTAAGACTACTTCCATTCAGTGTTGGTTCTTCTATGATATACCCTTACAACCCTGCACCCACAGATCTTTGCACGAAGACATCAATCCTTCATTCAACAGTAATTAGCTATGCTATGGAAAGTACCTGGCCAAAGCATTAAGTCATTACAGACTTGCATGGTTAGCAATACATGTGTGAAATAGGTACTAAGCCACCCAGGTGGGTGTGTCCCTTTCACCTTTTCCTGCTGTGATTTCCTGACACGCCTTCAGGATGTGGGTAGGGCCTCCAGCATGTCCCCACCCACATGTACCCTTTTTTCTCATCCTCTTCTTCTGAAGCACTAGAGACACAGAGACAGATACAGACAGTGAAAAGGTTCATCTGGTGATCCAGTACACAGTTCAACATCACCAATCAGCTCTCATTATTGTCCCTCGTCTTGTGTGGCACTTTCGCTCCAGCACAACCACCCTCACTCCCACCCACCTGTGCTGTATGGCTGGCCGGGGTGTGATGTGAAGCAGACACAGTGGAGGTGGGGGAACTGTGTATGGAGGTAGTGTGTCCAGGCCAGCACCAGGGGAGGGGGACACAGGTCAGCTTTGTTCAGCACCATCACCACCTGCTTCTGCAGCTCCCCAGTGATGTAGTGGTACAGCGCTGGGGGAAACTGCAGCACCTGCATGGGAGAGACACACCAGGAACTCTCAGAACACATTCATTAAGACATGCATGCTCGGTCTGACAAACGACTTATAGACTGGTACTGACCATGAATAACTTACCCTGTCTGTGGCTCCACCTGGTGGATACTCTATGTATGCAATTCACCATATGGTTCAACGCATAATGACACCATAATAGTGACTATTAATTACATTATCATGGTGACAGTAGTAAGTTAATATTGATACTATGGTACATGACTAGTAGCAGATAATGACAGTAGGAGGAGTTTAAAAGAAATGACCCACCGGGTGCCTGATGTCCACGATGAGCAGGATCACATCGGACATCTCCAACACTCTCCACAGCTGTCTCCACGTCTGAGAGAAAGAGAGGGGGAGAGATGAAGAGGGGGAGAGATGAAGAGGGGGAGAGATGAAGAGGGGGAGAGATGAAGAGGGGGAGAGATGAAGAGGGGGAGTATAAAGTGTAAAGTTATATGAAGAATATATAGGTCTTACCTACCCTAGGTTTTGCTCAGTGTCAGAGAAAGAGGTGGTTTTTAAACGATTCATTCAAGTTTATAGAATATTGTAGAATTAATAGCTCTTTATTTATCCATCAAAATTGACCTTTCTGCTGACACAATACGCCTCCCCCCGTAACTAGCCGGTCACTAACCTCAAGGCTACCAGCTCCCTGAAGAGCATTTATAAAGGGTTCTGAATAAATTGTTTCCTCACCTCCAGGTTGTGCTCAAAGTGGCTGAGGGATCCAGGTGGGTTTCTGGAGTGCAGGTCGTTCAGATATTCCCGGTATGACTTCTCTTCTTTCCTCAGCAGCTCCTCACGATTCATCCCATAGTTCCACGGAGGTCGGCGCGGAAACTCAAGACCTGAGATTGGAGGTCAGTGGCACAGATACGTCAAGCATTGACACAAAGTGAAAAGACTATGTCAAAACTCCCACTAGAGTGGTTCTTTATTTAACAGCACTGAGAGGCTCAGGGTACAGGTTATGTACCAAATCACACCCTATAGTGTACTTCTTCGACCAGAGCACAATGTTGACTTAGGTCAAAATGAGTGTACTAAATAAGGAATAGGGTGCCATTTGAGACAACCTTTATTTAACAGCATTAAGAGGTTGTTGTGAGGCTCAGGGTCAAGGAGCTCTGACCTTTCTCTGTGGGGTAGATGTCGTTGATGTCAACCTCCAGGTCTTTGTCTAACATCTGGTCCAGAACCTTCTCTCTGGCAAGCTTCTTCCTCCTCTCCACCTCCTCTCTGCTCTCCTTCTCAAAGTGCAGACGGAACCTGAATGGACAGAGAGATGAGAATAGCTGTGTGTAGAAGGGGGAAATTGGGCAGGGTGAGTGTGTGAAGGACACAAAAGCATCTGTGTGCAGAGTCATGAATATCAGGTGTGTGTGACGTGGGTGTTTGTTCTGACAACAGCAGTTTTTGTAATTTACCATTGACCTCTGTCAAAGTTGTTTGCTCATGGTTCCGGATTCTTACAGTAACATGTTCTCATTTAATTATTTAGTCTCTTTCGGCCTCTTACTCATAATATCTACAGACATAGACATTGCTCTAATTAATCTTTTCCATTAACCCTTTTGTTCAAGCCCAGCAATAACACACCCGTCTTTGTGTTTGGTTTCATAGCAGGTGAAGTACAGTATTACCTTAGCTCTGGTCCCGGGTGTTACGTGTGGCTTGCTCAGCGTCTACATCAGTAAGCCACGTGTAATCCCCTGGACCAGAGCTAAGTATTACCTATGCTAATTTATTGGTAACTCACCTATTGGGATCGTATCTGCCCTCCCTGATGCCGGGCTGCTGGTTTATCCTCCTGACATCTGTGGTTTCGCTATCTGAGGTGTCCGACTGCCTCTCCCTGTCCATCCCCCGCTCCACACTGGCATTACGGCTGCTGGGCCCTGAGCCTGGCTCACCTGAGGAGGAGAGGTCATCATAATCAGAGAGTTACATTGAACCCTTCCCAAATGGCACCATTTTCCCTATATAGGGCACAACTTTTTGTTGTGCACTATATATAGGGGATAGGGCGCTATTTGGGACACAAACATACAGAGGACAGAATGAAAACTAGCCTCTATGTCAGCACTTGGTACCAAACAAAGACCACATTCCACAACGTTCTACTTTTGAATCGAGTGCACATACTTTTACATATATGCTATCTACATTGCATAACACATAGCTATCTATACATTTAGTAATCGTCTCAATACTAACCTTATGTAATACATCGACAGTGGATGTTTTCATAATAAATATATTTTCATTACTAGCTGTAGAGTGTAGGTATGTTATCTCCAACACCTTTTGTTATACCCTCAATTTGGGATAGCTTAGCTTTCCTATTACATAATTTGATACCGAGTCTGCGCAGTAGAGCTTACACAAAGTGAAAACAATACCAGTGTAGTACAGTGATGCTGATTTCTGTGCATCAATACTTTTCCACTTCAGCCCCATCAATGACAATGAATGACGCCAGCAATACAATTGAGCGATAAGGTCACACACATTGCTAGCTCTGTAACGTCACCTCCTTACCTAGCAAGCAAGGTACTAGCTAGCAAGCAAGGTAGCTAACGTTTGCTAGAAAGACCCAAATATATAAGATATGCATGTTATGACAAAAAATAATGACGTCCCTATTCTTTAATTGTAGCTAATTCGTACAAATATATCGGGCAACATGACATAGTGCTGTTGTTCCTGAAAGCCCACAGCTAACTAGCCAAGTTACTCAACTCTCCACGTAACGTTACAAGTTAGTAAATTAAAAGCTAGCTAACGTTAGCATTTTCGGCACGCACACTTTCTGTCATTGCAGCTCACGTTACCTCTCTTTCTTTCCCGTTTCATTTGCATCTGTTTCTTCTTCTGTTTAGTGCTGAATGGCTTTTTCCGAGGCATGTTTGAATGAAAAATGACAGTTTCGTAGTGTGGGTTTCTGGTAGCTAAGACAAATACAGTAACGTCGTTATTTACTATCATGAAGTTTCTCGACTCCTACACTTTTCACCCACCCGACGCCATCCGGCACTGCAGAACATTTTTGGAATAAGTTGAAAAACCATTGAATGGTAATACATGTTATTATACAGTCTATATTTACTTATTTTTTAAACAATGTAAATGTTATGCTTTTGAATCCTTGTCTGACAAGACATTGCAAGTTAATATTGATAAGAAAAAAAACATTTAAAGAATGGTATAGTAAACCTCCGATTACTCACGCTGTTGTTCACGACACACGTGTTATTTGCGTGACACATCACACTACAGCAGATCAATGAACCTAGCGTTTAGACAGACAGGCAATCAACAGGACAAATTTACGTCTACAGCTGTCATATTCAAATGTGACATTCAAACTAATACCTCTGTGGTTACAATAAATTAAACAGCAGCATCTCACCCTTCAAACATAGGCGATCTTCAAAGTTAATCTTTATCATTACTGCAAGTGCACAATGCCTTACAGGAAAGCAAATTGTTGGATTTCAGTGAGGTTTTTATTGTTTGAAATGGGAAAACACTATTTTCATAGGGATCAGTCTGTTTGTAAAGGCTCATACACTTTAGTATAACAGTAGTGGAAGTATAGTCAGAATATATTTGGATAACAATGATATTCTTAGGACACAAAAAATAAATATGACAAGGATTACATAGAACAAGTACCAGCTGATCACATTCACTTCCCAGTTCTTACAGGGTCATGTGAGGTAAACATGGCTCTATGATTGGCTTCTGGACTGAGGCTAAATATCAAAGTGTTATATAGTATAGATTATACATTTATTTTTAATACACACACACACACACACACACACTGGTATGTATATCAATATATACTTTTGCAGATCCTACTTCCCTTTTTTTTCTCAGTGAAAAGGATTTGTGAGCACATTTTACAAGGTAGATTACAGTAACCATCATGACAATGATGATGTAATCCAAACCTGATAGTATCTGTGGGAAAGTAGAAAAATGTACCTTAACAATTCTCTGTTAGTTTCAGTTATACACTTCACGGACGTGACCACAATCAAAGTTGTGTTTGTATGGAGTAGAAGGATAAAAAAAAAAGAGAAAACATCTCTTCACTCATTGTTCTCTTTCAGTCATTTTTTGTCTCTCTTCCACACCATTGCAGTGATGGACAGAGAAACACTCCTTTACCAACAGTATACACTAGCCATTCATTATAAAAGAGTACAAAAACACACAAACTCAACATTGGCAAAATGAAATAAAAGTGAGAAACGAGTACAAAAAGTCCATCTCTGTTCAAACATCTCTGAACTTCCTCTTCCATTACCCACCTTTCAGGCACATCTTCCTATATCCCCTCTGTATTGCTTTTATCCAGTCTGTCCATAGGCCTCCTCCAGTTTCTCTCAGTCTCTACCACTCTTCCCTCCCACCCCTATGAGTTTAGGTGCTCCACCTGAATGGTGGAGGTAGCCACGGTGAGACAGAGGTCCTTGTGGGTCGCTAGGTCCGCCACACTGACTGTTTTGAACTGGATGTCCCCTGCTGCGACTGTCTTATACTGGTGCAGGTCAAAGGGGCAGGATGACGTCTCTGCCTGAGAGTAGCTACCCTGGTTTTGTCCTTGTCCATGATCTCCACCTTGTCCTCCGGCTCGGCCTGCCCCACTATTGGTGCCCTCTCCTCGGCCTTGGCCATGAGAACTTCCCTGGTTCTGGGTATGGCTTTGGTTCTGCTGAGAGTGCTGTGCAGCAGTGACCGCCGCTGCAGTGAGTGGGTCTGAGTTGTGTTTCTGCATGTGTTTCACCAGGTACGTCTCCTGAGAATAGAATACAGAGGGTTAGAGCGAGAGTTGACAAGTGCACCAACACACACTATGCCAGACATGCACACTGTCTGAAGCCTGTGAAAATGTCTGTTGAAAGTTAAAGGTCTGTGACTACTACATGCTGGGTGCCTTAACAGTGGTGTTTCTCTTACAGAGGTGTATGTGCGGTTGCAGAGGCCACAGGAGTAGAGCTTGGCGTGTTTGACCGTGTGAGTGGACAGGTGGACTTCCAGACTGGCCGCGTCCGTGTAACCACGATTACAATTGGTGCACTTGAAGGGTTTGTCCTTGTTGTGCTGCCGTCTGTGGGACTGGAACAGAACAGGACCGTTCAGGACTCATCTTCAAATGGGTATTTGTAAGAATGTAACTACTAAGGGTCAGTGTTACTGAGCTTTCACCACTGGGAATAAAAACCAAAAACCAAAGAAAATGGATAGTAGTCACCTGTAGGTTGGAGAGTTGTGTGAAGGATTTCTCACAGCCTGGATGAACACACTTATAAGGCCTGTCTCCTGTGTGGATCCTACAGAAGAATGGGAGAAATGTAAATGGGCCCACCATATTCTCCTTTCAGCTATCCTGTGATCCACACCATTACAAATGAGGGAGATGAAGAGAGAAAAAAGACTATAGAGATGTCCCCAGCCCACACAGAGACAAGACTATAGAGATGTCCCCAGCCCACACAGAGACAAGACTATAGAGATGTCCCCAGCCCACACAGAGACAAGACTATAGAGATGTCCCCACCCCACACAGAGACAAGACTATAGAGATGTCCCCACCCCACACAGAGACAAGACTATAGAGATGTCCCCACCCCACACAGAGACAAGACTATAGAGATGTCCCCACCCCACACAGAGACAAGACTATAGAGATGTCCCCACCCCACACAGAGACAAGACTATAGAGATGTCCCCACCCCACACAGAGACAAGACTATAGAGATGTCCCCACCCCACACAGAGACAAGACTATAGAGATGTCCCCACCCCACACAGAGACAAGACTATAGAGATGTCCCCACCCCACACAGAGACAAGACTATAGAGATGTCCCCACCCCACACAGAGACAAGACTATAGAGATGTCCCCACCCCACACAGAGACAAGACTATAGAGATGTCCCCACCCCACACAGAGACAAGACTATAGAGATGTCCCCACCCCACACAGAGACAAGACTATAGAGATGTCCCCAGCCCACACAGAGACAAGACTATAGAGATGTCCCCACCCCACACAGAGACAAGACTATAGAGATGTCCCCACCCCACACAGAGACAAGACTATAGAGATGTCCCCACCCCACACAGAGACAAGACTATTGAGATGTCCCCACCCCACACAGAGACAAGACTATAGAGATGTCCCCACCCCACACAGAGACAAGACTATAGAGATGTCCCCACCCCACACAGAGACAAGACTATAGAGATGTCCCCACCCCACACAGAGACAAGACTATAGAGATGTCCCCACCCCACACAGAGACAAGACTATAGAGATGTCCCCACCCCACACAGAGACAAGACTATAGAGATGTCCCCACCCCACACAGAGACAAGACTATAGAGATGTCCCCACCCCACACAGAGACAAGACTATAGAGAGACCGCCCCCCACAGAGAAAAAAGTATATTGAGAGGCCCCCCCACAGAGAAAAAAGTCTATTGAGAGGCCCCCCCACAGAGAAAAATATCTATTGAGAGGCCCCCCCCACAGAGAAAAATATCTATTGAGAGGCCCCCCCACAGAGAAAAAAGTCTATTGAGAGGCCGCCCCCCACAGAGAAAAATGTCTATTGAGAGGCCGCCCCCCACAGAGAAAAAGGTCTATTGAGAGGCCGCCCCCCACAGAGAAAAAGATCTATTGAGAGGCCGCCCCCCACAGAGAAAAAGATCTATTGAGAGGCCGCCCCCCACAGAGAAAAAGATCTATTGAGAGGCCGCCCCCCACAGAGAAAAAGATCTATTGAGAGGCCGCCCCCCACAGAGAAAAAGATCTATTGAGAGGCCGCCCCCCACAGAGAAAAAGATCTATTGAGAGGCCGCCCCCCACAGAGAAAAAGATCTATTGAGAGGCCGCCCCCCACAGAGAAAAAGATCTATTGAGAGGCCGCCCCCCACAGAGAAAAAGATCTATTGAGAGGCCGCCCCCCACAGAGAAAAAGATCTATTGAGAGGCCGCCCCCCACAGAGAAAAAGATCTATTGAGAGGCCGCCCCCCACAGAGAAAAAGATCTATTGAGAGGCCGCCCCCCACAGAGAAAAAGATCTATTGAGAGGCCGCCCCCCACAGAGAAAAAGATCTATTGAGAGGCCGCCCCCCACAGAGAAAAAGATCTATTGAGAGGCCGCCCCCACAGAGAAAAAGATCTATTGAGAGGCCGCCCCCCACAGAGAAAAAGATCTATTGAGAGGCCGCCCCCCACAGAGAAAAAGATCTATTGAGAGGCCGCCCCCCACAGAGAAAAAGATCTATTGAGAGGCCGCCCCCCACAGAGAAAAAGATCTATTGAGAGGCCGCCCCCCACAGAGAAAAAGATCTATTGAGAGGCCGCCCCCCACAGAGAAAAAGATCTATTGAGAGGCCGCCCCCCACAGAGAAAAAGATCTATTGAGAGGCCGCCCCCCACAGAGAAAAAGATCTATTGAGAGGCCGCCCCCCACAGAGAAAAAGATCTATTGAGAGGCCGCCCCCCACAGAGAAAAAGATCTATTGAGAGGCCGCCCCCCACAGAGAAAAAGATCTATTGAGAGGCCGCCCCCCACAGAGAAAAAGATCTATTGAGAGGCCGCCCCCCACAGAGAAAAAGATCTATTGAGAGGCCGCCCCCCACAGAGAAAAAGATCTATTGAGAGGCCGCCCCCCACAGAGAAAAAGATCTATTGAGAGGCCGCCCCCCACAGAGAAAAGATCTATTGAGAGGCCGCCCCCCACAGAGAAAAAGATCTATTGAGAGGCCGCCCCCCACAGAGAAAAAGATCTATTGAGAGGCCGCCCCCCACAGAGAAAAAGATCTATTGAGAGGCCGCCCCCCACAGAGAAAAAGATCTATTGAGAGGCCGCCCCCCACAGAGAAAAAGATCTATTGAGAGGCCGCCCCCCACAGAGAAAAATATCTATTGAGAGGCCGCCCCCCACAGAGAAAAATATCTATTGAGAGGCCGCCCCCCACAGAGAAAAATATCTATTGAGAGGCCCCCCCACAGAGAAAAATATCTATTGAGAGGCCCCCCCACAGAGAAAAAAGTCTATTGAGAGGCCCCCCCACAGAGAAAAATATCTATTGAGAGGCCCCCCCACAGAGAAAAAAGTCTATTGAGGCCCCCCCCACAGAAAAAAAAGTCTATTGAGAGGCCCCCCCACAGAAAAAAAAAGTCTATTGAGAGGCCCCCCCCCAGAGAAAAAAGTCTATTGAGAGGCCCCCCCAGAGAAAAACAGTCTATTGAGAGGCCCCCCCAGAGAAAAACGTCTATTGAGAGGCCCCCCCAGAGAAAAACGTCTATTGAGAGTTCCCCACAGATTAACGGGCAGATAAGTAGTACATCACCCTCACCTGTTGTGCTGCTGTAGATGACTGAGCTGTCTGAAGGACTTCTGACAGAAAGAGCAGGTGTACGGTTTCACCCCTGTGTGGATGCGGATGTGCTGGGCCAGATAGCTGGAGTTGGCAAAGGACTTAGTGCAGTGGGGACACTTGTGGGGCTTGGACTCTGTGTGGTTTCTGGAAGCAAGAAGATAGAGGGAGGAGGGGAGAACAGTGTTGCTTTTCTTTAAACCTTGATTGATAGGAAAATCACACTTAAACTCCCTCTATTACTCAGTGCCTGACTTCTAAAAATTACATTTCTCTAAAACGTAACAGTATTCCACTCTGACTCAAATTATTTTCAAACTGATCGTGTGTGTGTGTATGTGCACACGCAATAGAGAAGCAGCAGTGAAGAGGTAAGGATACCAAATAGACAGACAAGAGACAGAGGGACTCGAAGTAGAGACTACACACAATCGTGCGCACGCACACACGGCCTGCGTCTTCCGTTTCACAGACATCCACACAAATACACACACAGTGCTAGCAGCCAATAGAGGGGAGGGGGCAGGCTAGGTAAAGCATGTAGGGTAGAGCAGGTCAGGTGGAGCTGCTGTGAGCAGTACCGTGTGTGCTGCTGTAAGTGACTGAGCTGTCTAAAGGACTTCTGGCAGTAGGAGCAGGTGTAGGGCTTGGCCCCGCTGTGGATGCGGATGTGCTGGGCCAGGTAGCTGGAGTTGGCGAATGACTTGGAGCAGTGGGGACACTTGTGGGGCTTGGCCTCTGTGTGAGACTTGGAGTGGATCTGCATGTCTGACTTACTGAAGAAGGTCACTGCACACATCCGGCACCTACGGGACAGAGAGACAGACCAGGGAGGGAGGGAGGGAGTTGGAGGACGAGCGGGAGAATGGGAAGACATGAGGTAGAATGGGAAGACATGAAGGAAATGAGGGCATGAGCAGGTGAGAAACAGAGAGATGAAAATACAAAAAGCAAGGACAAAGAGACAGGGACATGAGAGATGGGCAAGGGGGAGGAAGAGAGTGGAAGAAGGGAGAAGCATGAGACAGCAAGTGGGGGAAACAAAAGGGAGAGAGCAAGAGAAAAAAGACAGGATAGAAAGCAAAAAACAAGGGAGCAGATGAAATGAATGAGGGATGTGAAAAAGCAGACAGACGGAGGGGGGGAGGGGGGAGAGAGAAAGAGGGTGAAATCAGTGAAAACAGCAGGAAAAAGAGCAGATTCTGCTGAAGCAAGAAATAGAAAGACAAACAGAGATAGCTTGAAAAGTAGGGAAACATTTATGAAGGAGAGAAAAAGAGAAAAAAAGGAGGACATAAGTAGGTGAAGGAGTGCGTGTGCAATGTGTGCAGGGATGCACGTGTGTGTGTGGGGCGGATGCATGAGGGAGGCAGAGAATGTGTCCATTCTGCAGAGTAAACACACAGTGTGTTCCAGAGAGCAGGTACATACACATAGTGAAATACTTAAGCAGGTGTGTGTGCTGCCACGGCATACAGTGGAGTCGTTCTGTGGTTTGTGTGTGTGTGAGAGAGAAAGAGAGAAATGCCCGTGCCCAGCAGCACCTAGTGTTCATCCACAGCCCGTGTCTAACCTCTCTGTCCTGACTCTATCATCTACAACATACAGACATACGGGTGTGCAAGCATTCCACAGCTTCACATTCCTATGGGGATGCACAGAACAGCAGGTGCTTTTTGGCCCTTCTGTGATGCGGTAGGTCCGTACCTGTAGGTCTTGTTGCAGTCTTTCCCGCTGTGGTTCTCGTCTTCGTTGGCGAGGTCGTACGGGTCAGTTGTATAATGCTGCGAAGACATAACCACCTATCAAATGTCACACAAACATTAGAATCATGTCCATCATATTAAAAAGGCACACTGTTGTAAAAGTCTACATTAGCTTTTTTTGTTGCTTAGTCTGAAAACCAATAGCCTGAGCTTAGTCTGGAATTGTTTTAGAGGGAATAGGTTTTATTTTGGTTACTATGGAGTTACTATGGTAACTGTCTCACCTGCCCTCCCGACACCAAGTGAGCCAGAATCAACGCCTCATTTCCGGCAGAGAGGGTGTGGCCACCAACAGGCCCCCCCCTCCCTAGTGTCGACTTCTTCTTCCTGCCCCGCTTCAAAGGTGTCGGCATGACAATCACCTGGGGGGTTCCACCTTCCTGTTTCTTGTCTAAGTGAAAAATGTGTGTCAGAGCTTGACAGTATGTGAGTGTGTATTTTTCAGTGTTAGGATAAAGGAGGGTGGAGACAATCGTGTGTGTGTGTTACCTGGAGTGTGCAGTGTAGAGACGATCATGGTGGTGGTGGGATGTCCAGAGACGAAGGACTGAGAGGAGGAGGCAGGAGAGACCAGCTGTGTGCCTTGAGGGGTAGTGATGACCAGACCCGCTGCAGAGAGAGGAACATTTAAATAAGATACAAAACTGACATTGATGGAAAAAGACAATGCAAAAGTGTGATAAATACTACACTAACAGTTGACACACACACACACACACCTGCTGTCATGATACCAGTGGAAGGTACGGGCACCATAGTGATGTTCTGGGTGTGAGGGGGGTGTAGGTGACCCCCTTGGCCCTGCCCCCCTCCCTCCTGCTTGGGGACAGTGAGCACAGTTGTCTGGTAATGAGAGGAGGGGAACAAAGTGTTCTTCTCCTGGTCCTTCAGTTGCTTCAGGAACATGGCGTTCTCAATCTGACAGAGAAAGAGAGAAATCCTTGTTACAAAATTACAAAAAGAGTAATTGCTACAATCCAAAGGTGTCACTTGCAATATACTTTAAATTTTTAAACTAACATTTTTCACTAAACTTACCTGTCCTTGTACAGGCACAGGGGACCAGAAGTACTGCGAGTTAAAATGGGAATCCTCCATAATTTCTGCAATGAAAGAGTAACACCGCAATATCACCACTAGGCCAAACAGCTAATCACTCATCAATTGAAATAAAATTAGTTACATTGTTGCACATCCGACTGACACCTTTGGAGACAGGCGACAATAAACTGAAGTCATTTAAAATGTCACTTCACATACGGTAGGTACCTAGCTAGCTAATGAAACAATAAATGGCAACTATGTTGGTACTTTATTTGGTTAGATAGCTGAAATATTTGGACACATATTACAATAATTATGTCCCCGGGTTACACAATGATATGACTTGTTAAAGGCTAGCTAGGTAATTAATTCAGCTGCCTACGGTAAAGACGCATTGTGGAATGTGGTAGTATAGGAAGGAGGACCGTGCTAGCTCGCCATTACATAGGTTTTCCACTTCAAAGTAATTCATTTGGTGATGGGTGGTGATACAATGTAGTTAAGCAATAATTCGAACACATACGATGTCTAGGTTGCTACTTGTTAGCATTTTTCTGAGCTGAAAGTGCATTTCAATTCCTTGCTAGACGTTTACAGTTAGGTAGACACTAATAAAATCACGAGAGGAATGTTCTGACTCTCGCGTTCTTCGACGCCTGTGAAAATAGAAACCGTAAAGCACAAAAAAATTGAGGATAAAAAAAACTGAAGGTGAGAGAGAGAAAAAAAACTATATCCCACAGACTTCCGGCTGTCCAGACAGAGAAGAGACTCGTCGGGTGCAAGTCGCTCAAATTGAAAGTGAAGTAACGTTACTATGATTATGAAGACAAATAACAGCATTTACCCGCGCTGACAGCGCTTTCTCCCTTCACGGAATTCCCGTAACCCGGTACAGTTCAGAAACTCTGTTCAAATCTTTCAGATTTTACAAATTCAACGAGTTTTTCTCATTTTTTCTTCCTTATGGAGTCGCTTGTCTGCGCTGCACTTCCTTCGAAGAAGGTCGAGTTAAACTCTGTGAAGAAACAAAGCTCTCTGAGTGTGTGGTGATGTCATTTCCGTCGAATGAGGTCTAATTTTTGAAGATTCAAATTGGTACTATCGCTTTGCTATTAAATATATAACACGCAAATCAATGCAATTTCTCCTTCTGCGTATTTTACTGCAATGTAATAGACATAAAAAAGTTGTAATGTCCCACAAGAAGTCTAATCTAGTAAGATCTCTGAAGCCCAAAGTACAGTGACAATCAGTCCACATGGTGTCGCCAAAGATCTTTGGTAACTCAATGTTCTGTCTGTGGTCGCTGTAAGCGCAATCAACAAACACACTTCCGTCAAATAAGGGCGGATATTGCTCTCAACATCCGGTAGGTGAGGTCACACGTAAACACATGGCCGTACGAATCATTTGACCGTGTTACATTTTTGGTTGAAGAAGTATAGAGCTTTATACACATTCACGCAATGAAAGTTAAAGTCCTCTCCAGGAATCCGGACGACTATGTCCGTGAGACGAAGTTGGATATCCAGCGTGGTAAGTGCAGATAGTTAGCCAGCTAGTGCACATTAGCTAACATTAGCTAGTTCAATCCACTGTAGAGAGCTATAGCTAGCTCAATCAGCACTGGCAAAACAACTTCTTCTAACAGTGTATGTAACCTACAGTACCAAGAAATTACGACCCGTCCCTCCATCCGTTCGAGGTGCCAAGAGAATACACCCGTGCCCTGAATGCCACCAAGCTTGAGCGCGTGTTCGCCAAGCCGTTCCTTGCTTCTCTGGACGGCCACAGGGATGGAGTGAACTGCATGGCCAAGCACCCCAAGAGCCTATCCACAATGCTGTCCGGCTCCTGCGATGGAGAGGTAATTTACTAGCTAACTGTACTTTGAGTTAGCAATGGCCTGGTTAAATATGAGTTGATTGCAAATCCAAGAATTATAGGCTACATGTCTAACTATGGAATGGTCAAACATATATGATGACAAGTCTGTGCATTGAGATGGTGCATCTAAATGACCTGTTTATACTGTAAGACTAACTGATTTGTTTCTCAGCTGAAGGTGTGGAATCTAACCAAACGTGAGTGTGTTCGTACACTCCAGGCCCATGAAGGCTTTGTCAGGGGGATGGTCGTCAGCTTCTGTGGCACCTCCTTTTTTACGGTACGGTATCTGTTCCACTACCCAGGGTTGTATTCACTAGTGCACACTGTAACTTAACGTTGTGCAATGGACAAGTTCACATAGAACCTCCCCATTCTGGCCCATTTGCTTCAATTTCCTGTCTAGTGGATACTAACCAGACCAGGGGTGTATTCATTAGTCGGATTCCATTGCAAAATGTTTGGTCTGTTGCAACGGAAACTGTTTACCGTGTACTCGAGGTACCAAACGGAAGTAAACAGAATTAAACTGGGAGGGACCTATCTGAATTGCTCTAATAGAAACTCTTGTTTTTGTTGCAAAACGTTTTCCATTTGGAGTAAACGGTTTCCATTGCAAAATGTTTTACAACAGACTAAATTAATACACCCCTGGGTTACTCACAGAATGGTTGCCCTCTGCTGAATTGCAGTCTTGTGACACAACTTCATTATGAGTCAACCTCAAACCTCTGAAATTAAACATGCTTGTGTTTCTGAATAACAGGTTGGTGATGACAAGACTATAAAACAGTGGAAGATGGAGACTCCTGGCTACGGAGAGGAAGAGGAACCTCTCAATACTATTCTTGGGAAGGTATGGAGGAGAAGTGTCTGTCTCATTATTCTGCTCAATGAATATCTCTGACAGTGTATCTCTGACCAAACCTATCTGATCTCATTTAAGCAACACTGTAAAATGTGCATACCATCGAGTGGACCCATCATTAAAGATTGTGGCTTTAAGCCTATGATGATAAGAATGATGGGTTTGGAGATATTCCCTACAGTCAGGGTGATGATGATGGTTGTTGTAATGTATTCCCTCAAGTCTGTGATGATGATTGAGAATGTTTGTTCCTTCCAGTCTGTGTTCACCAGCATCGACCACCACCAGAAGGAGGGTGTGTTTGTAACGTGTGGCCAGCAGGTGGACATCTGGGATGAGCAGCGCAGCAACCCCATCCGCTCCTTCTCCTGGGGCGTGGACAGTTTCAACTGCGTCCGCTTCAACCCTGTAGAGGTAATCAACCCTTTCTCTGTGTGGATTGTAGCAGAAAGTCTCTCAGAGTATGATTGCTGATCTAGGATCAGGTCCTCCATGTCCATATAATCTTGTTAATTATAATCTGAAAGGTAAAGCTGGTCCTAGATTAGCACTTCTGCACTTAGACTCATGGTGAATAGGGCCCTGACATTGCTATAGCACAGACAGAAGGTGTAACCCAGACACGTCACAGCGGTTATAAAGCTGAAGTATCCGTTTAGAATGTTTTCTGACCACCAAAATGTATAGTAGTGAGAGGAAGTCTAGTCGCGGGTGGTGGAAGAGGATGGAACTAGGTGAAACTGGGCCGACATTCTGCAAATTCTCATTGTTGGAACAATACATTTTTCTGTTCCCAAAACTAGAATCTGTTACGAACACAGTGTACTAATATTTATAGACTTGATGCTTTGCCAAACTGAAAAAAAATGCGTTGTTTAGAAGGAGTGCAAGGTCGAATTGAGTTTGTGCGCACACACTTCACAGAGGAGGCGTTCCCTAATGGAAATATGCAAATACATGCTACAACGTGCCAATACGATCTTGCTAGCTCGTGCTTGGCTTTGCCTACCTCCTTGCTTGTTTTGCCCACTATGCTTTGTTTGCTCAAACTGTAAACACAGATGACCTATCTTGTTTTAGTTATAGATATCTTTGGCTATAGCCTCCATACACCAGAATAATGGAGGCTATACCCATATCAGGACTATGTAGGTCAAAGGTTGTATAAAACACAGAATTGTATGATTTTTAGAAAAATGTTTAGTTGACCTTCCCTCTTTTCTCCTCAGACTGAACTTCTAGCAAGTTGTGCCTCTGACAGAAGTATTGTGCTGTATGACATGAGGGAAGCGACACCTCTTAAAAAGGTACATTTCTACGTTTGCAGCCCAAACGACACCCTATTTAGTGCACTACCATTTGACGAGGGCTTGTAGCGTGCTGTTTGGGATGCTACCCATTAGAACTGCACAAGTAATCAAATTTAAATTGACATGCGCAATATCCATATCGCAAGAGGCTGCAATATTTTGAAATGCCACTTAGCCATCTGTCTGTACCGCCCGTTTTTAAACTTTTGATATATTACTCTTGTTGACAGAGGTCGCCTTCTCTCCTCTTTTGGCTGCTTCCCAATCCCCCACACACAAAGCCCTGGCCCCTGTCACTCAAGCAGGCAGTTCCTCGTGCTCAAGATTAGACGTCGACCGATTATGATTTTATTGGATTATTATTACCGATTATTGGATGACAAAAAAAGCCGATACCGATTAATCGGCCGATTTAATAAAAAAAAGTATTTATATATATCATACACACACATTTTTGTAATAATGACAATTGCAACAATACTGAATGAACAATGAACACTTTTATTTTAACTTAATATAATACATAAATAAAATCAATTTTGTCTCAAATAACATGAGCAGAGCTTGTCTGCATGGTCCCCTGTCAGTCTGCGAAACACAGACCTTATTTGAAGTAGATCAAGACATTCTCTATGGAAGACATGAACAGTAAAATACCAAGGAACCCCTTTCAAGTTCAGCTGCAAGTTATTACAGGAATTATAACGCGTCGACTATTTCTCTCTAAACCATATACCTTTGACTAATCCGGAAACTATCAGCTCGAAAACAAAACGTTTATTCCGTTCCGTATTTTATCTAACGGGTGGCATCCATAAGTCTAAATATTCCTGTTACATTGCACAACCTTCAATGTTATGTCATAATTACGTAAAATTCTGGCAAATTAGTTCGCAAATAGCCAGGCGGCCCAAACTGTTGCATATACCCTGACTCTGCGTGCAATGAACGCAAGAGAAATGACACAATTTCACCTGGTTAATATTGCCTGCTAACCTGGATTTCTTTTAGCTAAATATGCAGGTTTAAAAATATATACTTGTGTATTGATTTTAAGAAAGGCATTGATGTTTATGGTTAAGTACACATTGGAGCAATGACAGTCATTGATTGTTTTTTATAAGATAAGTTTAATGCTAGCTAGCAACTTACCTTAGCTTACTGCATTCGCGTAACAGGTAGGCTCCTCGTGGAGTGCAATGTAATCAGGTGTTAGAGCATTGGACTAGTTAACTGAAAGATTGGATCCCCTGAGCTGACAAGGTTAAAAATCTGTCGTTCTGCCCCTGAACGAGGCAGAACGTTCCTAGGCCGTCATTGAAAATAAGAATGTGTTCTTAACTGACTTGCCTAGTTAAATAAAGATTAAATAAAGGCGTTAAAAAATATATATATATACATTTCGGCAAATCGGCGCCCAAAAATACCGATTTCCGATTGTTATGAAAACTTGAAATCGTCCCTAATTAATCGGCCATTCCGATTTAATCGGTCGACCTCTACTCAAGATTCACGGCATGCATTGACCAAACAGCATGCAGTCAACAGATTTCTTTCTAACAAGAACGACGCAGCTTTCCACTTTGCGTCTTAATATAAATTCACATGTTTTCTTTATTATACTATTAGTTTGTGTAACTTGCTCTCTGCAAAACACTAATTAGCTGAAAATGTGCCTAAAATTTGTTAGCAATGCTTTTCGCTTGCTAGCTAATTCCACTGAGTGCAAATCTTGCTAGCAATCTTTTGCTCTAATATTGGACAGTACCAATGGTGGAGCATATCATTGTTTGTGAAACAGCTTCTTCTTATCCGAGAGGAAAAGGCTAATATTATTGTAAAATCTTTGTCTGAATGTACCTATCTATTTAAATCTAATTAGGGTCCCATTTAATTTATTTAACCAGGTAAGTTGACTGAACACATTCTCATTTACAGCAATGACCTGGGGAATAGTTACAGGGGAGAGGAAGGAGCCATTTAGGTAGCCAGATTAGGAATTTAGCCAGGACACCGGGGTTAACACCCCATCTCTTACGATAAGTGCCATGGAATCTTTTGTGACCACCGGGAGTCAGGTCAGAGGCAAGGCAGCAGTGGGATGCAGGGTGGTATGCTGCTGGCCATGGGAAACGCTGACCAACACTTTGGTTCTTACTCTGTCACAACCATCTCCTCCCTTACCTTTTCCTCGTTGTCATGCCAAACAAAACTGCATTCCAAGTAGCCACTGTATTCCAACCATAACATTTGAATGATCATTCTATTTCTATGATTCCAACAGTATATCAAGTGTTTTGATGTAAAACCTCAATATTTGGTAGAAATATTGCGAATAGATTTTTTTACCCATATCGTCCAGCCCTACTGCCCATGACTTTGCCCTTTACTAAACTAATTTCCCATTCCATACTGTCCTCTCATTACTGAATGTGTCTAATGGTTAGTGTATTGAAGTATGAATGTGTGATTTCCTATATAGGTAATCATGAATATGAGGAGCAACACTTTGTGCTGGAATCCCATGGAAGCTTATAATTTCACCTGCTCTAATGAAGATTACAAGTGAGTGATGCAATTCAACATGATGTGTTGAGTTTACAACATGTTCACTACATCACATAGGCCTCATTCATTCCCGGAGAGAAGTTTGTATTTTCGATGCTAATAATGATTCTTTTCATGTAATTGTTTGGGGAGTCATTGAATTATTATTTCTAATGTACATTTACACTTATTTTACAATAACAGCATGTCTCACAAGTATTTGTATTTACTGGCCTTGCACCACAAATTAGAGAAGCATGGTGGTGTGTGTTATCTCATCTTTGTATTTATTAACCAACAGTATGTGTTTCCTCCCCCTTCAGTCTGTATACATTTGATATGAGGTACCTGGACAAGCCTGTCACCGTCCACATGGACCATGTCTCAGCCGTGCTGGATGTAGACTACTCTCCAACTGGTAAGGAGTTTGTCTCTGCCAGCTTTGACAAGACCATCCGCATCTTCCCCAAAGACAGTGGGCACAGCAGGTTAGTGGTGCCAGGGGTTCAGACACTGGGTTCCAGCAGATTGCTGCCTACTCCAGGGTTGTTCTGAATCCCACGTCTCCGTGTGTGTTTATCATCAGCTTTGATGTATTTATTTTTCTACGGGTGTCGACGTGTTTAGAGATGACACCGTGCGACAGCCACATTGTGTTCAGTGTGTGTGGTTGTGTGTGTGACTTCACAGGGAGGTGTACCACACCAAGCGCATGCAGCATGTCATCTCCATAAAGTGGTCGTCAGACAACAAGTACATCCTGAGTGCTTCAGATGAGATGAACATCAGACTGTGGAAGGCCAACGCTGCTGAGAAGTTGGGATTGGTGAGACACGGTCCTCTTCCTCTCCTTTAGAAGTAGTGTACGCACGTCCTGTAACCTGCAGGTGTCGCGTATCAAAAGTAATGTCATGAAAGAAAGATGGATCCTAGATACATTTGTAGTGCTTACCAATAACTGATAGGCCCATATGCTAATCTTCTGATGCATTTGTTGGAGCACTGATTTTGGCCTTCCGTTTTGCGAGTTTGCTGGATTCCTCAACCTGCCATGGCCTGATGCCCACCATGGTACGCTCAGCATGGTAAGAGAGAGAGAGGCCAGGGTGCCAACAGCAGTGGCACTGTCAAGGGCTCTGATGGATGCTGACTGACTTGGAACAGAATCACTTTCAATAAGTACAATGGGCCAATAGGGACAGCAGAGCAGGGTTAGTGACAGACTGGAGCTATTTGGAACTCTTGATTACCAATAGACAAAGTCTGACCAGTCAGTCAGTGTGGGCAATGTGGCACTATAGAGTGGATTTAAAGGGATAGTTCACTAAAATGTATGTTTGGGCAAATAGTGACTTGAATTACTTAGAGGTGTTACAGCAGGTGAACGTTAGCATCGCCCATCCCAAATATTGGAATTACATTCTGCCCACTTTGGCATTATATCTGTTATGTTTTCTTCAACCTCTAACTCTCTGGATGTTCAAGGCATTATTTACACATGACCTGAAATGTAAGGTTCTGTTTAGCGTATCTTAAACAGATTCTTACACAGTCTAGCCTTACTCCTTTCATCTGCTGCCAAAACTAGCATTTAGCCTACAAGGATAAATTACAAGGGAGATGAATGGATGTTTTTCGGTGCCATCTCCAATATCCATCCCCCTTCTGCTTCACTCTTCCTTATTCCCTTAATGCAGCTTAACACTGGAGAATTGGGCAACTTTTGGCACTTGTTTTACTGTCAGTGTATAAGAGGTGATTTATTCTGTAGCTTTGCACTTAAACAGAGCAGACGAGCCCAGCTGCTATCAGCAGTTTGAATGGGCCCAATCACTTAAAGAGAGCGGCCACTCTGGAAATAATGAAGCATTAACAATCAAGTTGGACTGGAAGGGTCTTTAATTAAAAAGAAATGCTGAATCAAGGCGGTATGTCAGATCTCAGGAAGAGTGGAAGTCTTCAGCCTGTTTGTTGCAACTGCACTGTCTCTCTGGTTTTGGGCTTTTGATGCCTTTCTATGAGATTACCTTTGACCTCTCTGTGACCTATACAGGTGTCATTCGTTTTTGTCCTGTGATCCTATTTTTCATGTTACTTACACATTGACCTTTGACATATTGTAAATTCACCTTTTGAAATCACACATTATTGTACGTGTCACACATTCTCATGACAGTCATGAGAAGTATGACTATATAGCCTATACATACAGTGAGCTCAAAGTATTGGGCAGTGACACATTTTTTGTTTTGGCTTTGTACACCAGCACTTTTCACTCTCAGGTGAATCGTTTAGAAATGACAGCACTTTTTGTACATAGTCCCCCCATTTTACGAGGACCAAAAGTATTGGTACAAATTCACTTATGTGTATTTAAGTAGTGAAAAGTTGAGTATTTGGTCCCATATTCCTAGTACACAATGTTAACATCAAGCTTGTGACTATACATACTTGTTGGATGCTTTTGCTGTTTGTTTAGGTGGTTTCAGATCATTTTGTGCCCCATAGAAATGAATGGTAAATAAGTTATGTCATATTGGAGTCACTTTTATTGTAAATAAGAATAAAATGTTTCTAGATACTTCTATGTTAATGTGGATGCTACCATGACCAAAACAAACAGCTACCATGACCAAAACACACAGCTACCATGACCAAAACACACAGCAAATGCATCCAACAATTTTGTAGTGTCACAGGTTTAATGTAATCATTGCGTGCTAGGAATATGGGACCAAATACTAAACTTTTGACTACTTTAATACACAAATTAATTTGCCCCAATACTTTTGGACCCCTAAATGGGTGCTGTAATTTCTAACCGGATCACCCAATATGGATGAAAATATCCTCAAATTAAAGCTGACAGTCTGCACTTTAACCTCTCATTGTATCATTTCAAAACCAAAGTGCTGGAGTACAGAGCCAAAACAACACATTTGTCGCTGTCCCAATACTTTTGGAGCTCACTGTATCTCTGGATACACGGCTCGTACAGCTACATAACACCTTAAGCCTACTACTCATTTTCTATTGAAAGAGCGTGGAGACCATAGAGAACTCTGCAGAGTCAGTCAGTTTTTCTCTGCTCCTTTTTCACTGTAAATGTTAAGGTTTTCTTAAATAACATTTAACAGGTTGTTGGCCTGGTCTAAGGGAAGCAGTGTACCTCAACATCAGCAGCAGCAGCTATTAGCTAATCTCCCATCAAATTGAATTGATTATAATTAGAATAAAAGCCTTGGAAGAGTGGCCACTTAGAGATCCTCGGAAACTACGTCCGGAGAGAATGAGAGACGCTCAAGATTTTTATGAGGGAGAGGAAGGGAGATGGAGAGTGAGGGGTGTGTTGAACTGTTGTCTATAGCCTGCTCTCGGACCATTCATTCAGATTAGAATGTGAAGGTTGTTTATGTACTACTTACTATGCTAGGACTGGTCGATAGGTTGGTCGTTAGGCTGTTAGTCCACCAATATTGTTTTTAGTTGAGCGGTAGTAAATATACCGTACCAGTCTCAAGTTTTGACACCTACTCATTTAAGGCTTTTTCTTTGTTTTACTTTTCTCTACATTGTAGAACAGTAGTGAAGACATCAAAACAATGAAATGGCACACATGGAATCATGTAGTAACCAAAAAAGTGTTACACAAATCAAAATATATTTTATATTTGAGATTCTTCAAAGTAGCCAACCTTTGCCTTGATGGCAGCTTTCTACACTCATTTTCTCAACCTGGTTGTCACGTGGAATGTATTTCAATTCACTTTTAACAAGGCAACCCTGTTAATTTGTGGAATTTACCTACCTTGCCACAGAGGATAAGGTCATTAGAGTAACTGCACCTCAGATTTCAGCCCAAATAAATGTTTCACGGAGTTCAAGTAACAAACACATCTCCACATCAACTGTTGAGATGCAGAATGCTGTGGTAGCCATGCTGGTTAAGTGTGCCTTAAATTCTAAATAAGTCACTGACAGTGTCACTAACAAAGCACCATTTATTTATTTATTTCACCTTTATTTAACCAGGTAGGCAAGTTGAGAACAAGTTCTCATTTACAATTGTGACCTGGCCAAGATAAAGCAAAGCAGTTCGACACATACAACACAGTTACACATGGAGTAAAACAAACATACAGTCAATAATACAGTAGAAAAATAAGTCTATATACAATGTGAGGTGAGATAAAGGAGGTAAAGGCAAAAAAAAAGGCCATGGTGGCGAAGTAAATACAATATAGCAAGTAAAACACTGGAATGGTAGATTTGCAGTGTAAGAATGTGCAAAGTAGAGATATAAATAATGGGGTGCAAAGGAGCAAAATAAATAAATACAGTAGGGGGAGAGGTAGTTGTTTGGGCTAAATTATAGATGGGCTATGTACAGGTGCAGTAATCTGTGAGCTGCTCTGACAGCTGGTGCTTAAAGCTAGTGAGGGAGATGAGTGTTTCCAGTTTCAGAGATTTTTGTAGTTCATTCCAGTCATTGGCAGCAGAGAACTGGAAGGAGAGGCGGCCAAAGTAAGAATTGGTTTTGGGGGTGACCAGAGATATACCTGCTGGAGCGCGTGCTACAGGTGGGTGCTGCTATGGTGACCAGCGAGCTGAGATAAGGGGGGACTTTACCTAGCAGGGTCTTGTAGATGACCTGGAGCCAGTGGGTTTGGCGACGAGTATGACGCAAGGGCCAGCCAACGAGAGCGTACAGGTCGCAGTGGTGGGTAGTATATGGGGCTTTGGTGACAAAACGGATGGCACTGTGATAGACTGCATCCAGTTTATTGAGTAGGGTATTGGAGGCTATTTTGTAAATGACATCGCCGAAGTCGAGGATCGGTAGGATGGTCAGTTTTACGAGGGTATGTTTGGCAGCATGAGTGAAGGATGCTTTGTTGCGAAATAGGAAGCCAATTCTAGATTTAATTTTGGATTGGACATGCTTAATGTGAGTCTGGAAGGAGAGTTTACAGTCTAACCAGACACCTAGGTATTTGTAGTTGTCCACATATTCTAAGTCAGAACCGTCCAGAGTAGTGATGTTGGACGGGCGGGCAGGCAGCGATCGGTTGAAGAGCATGCATTTAGTTTTACTTGCATTTAAGAGCAGTTGAAGGCCACGGAAGGAGAGTTGTATGGCATTGAAGCTCGTCTGGAGGGTTGTTAACACAGTGTCCAAAGAAGGGCCAGAAGTATACAGAATGTTGTCGTCTTCGTAGAGGTGGATAAGAGACTCACCAGCAGCAAGAGCGACATCATTGATGTATACAGAGAAGAGTCGGTCCAAGAATTGAACCCTGTGGCACCCCCAGAGACTGCCAGAGGCCCGGACAACATGCCCTCCGATTTGACACACTGAACTCTATCAGAGAAGTAGTTGTTAAACCAGGCGAGGCAATCATTTGAGAAACCAAGGCTATCGAGTCTGCCAATGAGGATGTGGTGATTGACAGTCGAAAGCCTTGGCAAGGTCAATGAATAAGGCTGCACAGTATTGTTTCTTATCAATGGCGGTTAGGATATCGTTTAGGACCTTGAGCGTGGCTGAGGTGCACGCATGACCAGCTCTGAAACCAGATTGCATAGCGGAGAAGGTATGGTGGGATTCGAAATGGTCGGTAATCTGTTTGTTGACTTGGCTTTCGAAGACCTTAGAAAGGCAGGGTAGGATAAATATAGGTCTGTAGCAGTTTGGGTCAAGAGTGTCCCCCCCTTTGAAGAGGGAGATGACCGCGGCTGCTTTCCAATCTTTGGGAATCTCAGACGATACAAAAGAGGTTGAACAGGCTAGTAATAGGAGTTGCAATAATTTCGGCAGATAATTTTAGAAAGAAAGGGTCCATATTGTCTAGCCCGGCTGATTTGTAGGGGTCCAGATTTTGCAGCTCTTTCAGAACATCAGCTGACTGGATTTGGGAGAAGGAGAAACTGGGAAGGCTTTGGCGAGTTGCTGTGGGGGGTGCAGTGCTGTTAACCGGGGTATGGGTAGCCAGGTGGAAAGCATGGCTAGCCGTAGAAAAATGCTTATTGAAATTCTCAGTTATTGTGGATTTATCGGTGGTGACAGTTTTTCCTGTCCTCAGTGCAGTGGGCAGCTGGGGGGAGGTGTTCTTATTCTCCATGGACTTTACAGTGTCCCAGAACTTTTTTGAGTTTGTGTTGCAGGAAGCAAATTTCTGCTTGAAAAAGCTAGCCTTGGCTTTTCTAACTGCCTGTGTATATTGGTTTCTAGCTTCCCTGAAAAGTTGCATATGTCGGGGGCTGTTCGATGCTAATGCAGAACGCCATAGGATGTTTTTGTGTTGGTTAACATCTTGGAAATAGGGGGCGCCCTTTTCATTTTGGGAAAAAATAGTGCCCAAATTAAACGGCCTCGTACTCTGTTCTAGATCATATGATATGCATATTATTATTACTATTGGATAGAAAACACTCTGAAGTTTCTAAAACTGTTTGAATTATATCTGTGAGTAAAACAGAATTCATTTGGCAGGCAAACTTCCAAACAGGAAGTGAAAATTCTGAAATGGGTCTCTGTGAAGGGCTTCGCCTATTCAATTGCCTTGTATTTATGGATATGTATGCACTTCATACGCCTTCCACTAGATGTCAACAGGCAGTAGAACGTTGAATGAGGTGTCTAGCCTGATGTGGGACCAAATGAGAGCTTTTGGAGTGACAGGTCAGCCATATTGGCAGTATTTTGCTGCGCACCTGGTTGCACCATATCGTTGGCTGCAATGCCTTAGGTAGACACGAAGAAATGCTCCGTCTGGGACGTTATTGGATACATACGAGAAAAACATCCTAAAGATGGATTCTCAACTGAGTTTGACCAGTTTATTCAACTTTTATTATGACTTTTTGAATTATTCGTTCCATGCGTCAAACTTTCATGGACACGTGAGCTCCACTATGCTAGCCAAAGTTGCTAATTCGACAGAAGAAATGGACTTTCTAAAACAAAACAACGATTTATTGTGGAACTAGGACTCCTTGCACTGCATTCTGATGAAAGATCATCAAAGGTAAGGGAATATTTATGATGTTATTTCGTATTTTTGTGGACTCTTTGGACTCCAACATGGCGGAGAATGGCTGAGCGCTGTCTCAGATTATTGTATGCTGTGCTTTTTACTAAAGTTATTTTTTTAAATCTAACACCGCGGTTGCATTAAGAACCAGTGTATCTTTAATTATATGTCCAACATGTATTTTTCAGCAAAGTTTATGATGAGTTTTTCTGTTAGATTACGTGACTCTCTAAAATTTCTCCGGACAATTTGGAGCATTTTTGCGCAATGTTCACAATGTAAAACCAGGATTTGTAGCTATAAATATGCACATTTTCGAACAAAACATAAATGTATTGTATAACATGATGTTATAAGACTGTCATCTGATGAAGTTGTTCAAAGGTTAGTGATTATTTTTATCTCTATTTGTGGGTTTTGTGAAAGCTATCTTTGCTGTGAAAAAATGGCTGTGTTTTTTTGGATATGGTGGTGAGCTAACATAAATATATGTTGTGTTTTCGCTGTAAAACATTTTAAAAATCGGACATGTTGGCTGGATTCACAAGATGTTTATCTTTCATTTGCTGTATTGGACTTGTGATTTCATGATATTTATATGGTATTATTTACTTGTGGCGCTATGCTAGTCAGCGTTTCTGATGAGGAGGATCCCGGATTCGGAAGAGGTTTTAAGGGCAGTCAGGTCTGGAGAGAAGCAAGGGCTATATCTGTTTTTGGTTCGAAATTTCTTGAATGGGGCATGCTTATTTAAGATGGTGAGGAAGGTATTTAAAAAAAATAAAAAAATAATCAGGCATCCTCTACTGACGGGATGAGATCAATATCCTTCGAGGATACCCAGGCCAAGGCAATTAGAAAGGCCTGCTCGCTGAAGTGTTTCAGGGAGCATTTGACAGTGATGAGGTCGTTTGACCGCTGACCCATTACGGATGCAGGCAATGAGGCAGTGATCGCTGAGATCTTGGTTTAAAACAGCAGAGGTGTATTTAGAGGGCAAGTTGGTTAGGATGATATCTATGAGGGTACCCGTGTTTACGGCTTTGGGGTGGTACCTGGTAGGTTCATTGATAATTTGTGTGAGATTGAGGGCATCAAGCTTAGATTATAGGATGGCTGGGGTGTTAAGCATGTTCCAGTTTAGGTCGCCTAGCAGCACGAGCTCTGAAGATAGATGGGGGGCAATCAGTTCACATATGGTGTCCAGAGCACAGCTGGGGGCAGAGGGTGGTCTATAGCAGGCGGCAACGGTGAGAGACTTGTTTTTAGAGAGGTGGATTTTTAAAAGTAGAAGTTCAAATTGCTTGGGTACAGACCTGGATAGTAGGACAGAAATCTGCAGGCTATCTTTGCAGTAGATTGCAACACCGCCCCCTTTGGCCGTTCTATCTTGTCTGAAAATGTTGTAGTTAGGAATGGCGATTTCAGAATTTTTGGTGGTCTTCCTAAGCCAGGATTCAGACACGGCTAGAACATCCGGGTTGGCAGAGTGTGCTAAAGCAGTGAATAAAACAAACTTAGGGAGGAGGCTTCTAATGTTAACATGCATGAAACCAAGGCTATTACGGTTACAGAAGTCATCAAAAGAGAGCACCTGGGGAATATGAGTGGAGCTAGGCACTGCAGGGCCTGGATTAACCTCTACATCACCAGAGGAGAAGTAGGATAAGGGTACGGCTAAAAGCTATGAGAATTGGTCGTCTACAATGTCCGGAACAGAGAGTAAACGGACGTTTCTGGGGGCGATAAAATAGCTTCAAGGTATAATGTACAGACAAAGGTATGGTAGGATGTGAATACAGTGGAGGTAAACCTAGGTATTGAGTGATGAGAGAGATATTGTCTCTAGAAACATCATTGAAACCAGGTGATGTCATCGCATGTGTGGGTGGTGGAACTGAAAGTTTGGATAAGGTATAAAGAGCAGGGCTAGAGGCTTGACAGTGAAATAAGCCAATAAACACTAACCAGAACAGCAGTGGACAAGGCATATTGACATGAAGGAGAGGCATGCTTAGTCGAGTGATCATAAGGGTCCAGTGAGTAGTGAGGTTGGGGTAACGGCGATTCAGACAGCTAGCCGGGCCATCGGTAGCAAGCTAGCATAGGATGGAGGTCTGTTTTTAGCCACCTCATGCGTTTCAGACGGTAGATTAGTGCGGTTCCGTGTGGTAGGGGGATCAATCCAATTGGCAAAATAGATGTAGTTATAGTGACCCAAGAAAAATTGTCCGAGAGACCTATTCAGATAGCAGCCGATAAGACAGCTAACGATTAGCGGGCCGCAGATGGGCGTTCAGGTAAAGTCGCGACGGAGGGGCCAGTTGGATAACTCCCTCGGGCAGATAACGTCGGTAGTCCAATCGTGAAGGCCCGGTGGGGCTCCGCTTCGGCAGTAAAACGGGTCCGGAAAGGTGATTGTAGCACAGGAGTGGCTGATGGAACTCTTCAGCTGGCTAGCTCCGGAATAATTGATGTTTGCTCCGGGATCGACGTAAGCCAATAGTCACACTGATAGCAGCTAGCTAGCTGCGAGATCCAGGTGTAAATGTCCAGAGCTTGCGGTTGAAATCCGGGGATATGGAGAGAAAAATAGGTCCAGTATGTTCTGGTCTGAGTCGCGTTGTACAAAACTGGCGATAGCTTTTCGAGCTAAAGGATAGCTGATGACCACAAACCGTGGTTAGCTGAATACTAACGTTAGCCAGTAAACTGGCTAGCTTCTGGTTAGCTTCTGGCTAGCTTCTATTGTGGATTTCAGATTTGAGGTAAATAATACTTATTTTTTTTTATTGGTGAGGCGGGTTGCAGGAGAGTATTTTGAAGTTGAGTTTTTGGAAAAGAAAATATATAAAAGCTATGCGAAGAAAGATATATATATATATATACACACACACACACACACACACACACACACACACACGGGACACGACAAGACGAGGACAAAGGACGTCTGACTGCTATGCCATCTTGGTATAATAATAATCACACCTCCTCCTCAATGCTTTACGGTGGGAACCACACATGCGGAGATCATCCGTTCACCTATTCTGCGTCTCACAAAGACACGGCGGGTTGGAAACAAAAATCTCACATTTGGACTCATCAGACCAAAGGAAAGATTTCCACCGTTCTAATGTCCATTGCTTGTGTTTCTTGGCCCAAGCAAGTCTCTTCTTCTTATTGATGTCCTTTAGTAGTGGTTTCTTTCCAACAAATCGACCATGAAGGCCTGATTCACGCAGTCGCCTCTGAACAGTTGTTGTACACTGCTCAAAAAAATAAAGGGAACACTAAAATAACACATCCTAGATCTGAATGAATTAACTATTCTTATTAAATACTTTTTTCTTTACATAGTTGAATGTGCTGACAACAAAATCACACACAAATTATCAATGGAAATCAAATTGATCAACCCATGGAGGTCTGGATTTGGAGTCACACTCAAAATTAAAGTGGAAAACCACACTACAGGCTGACCCAACTTTGATGTAATGTCCTTAAAACAAGTCAAAATGAGGTTCAGTAGTGTGTGTGGCCTCCACGTGCCTGTATGACCTCCCTACAATGCCTGGGCATGCTCCTGATGAGGTGGCGGATGGTCTCCTGAGGGATCTCCTCCCAGACCTGGACTAAAGCATCCGCCAACTCCTGGACAGTCTGTGGTGCAATGTGGCGTTGGTGGATGGAGCGAGACATGATGTCCCAGATGTGCTCAATTGGATTCAGGTCTGGGGAACGGGCGGGCCAGTCCATAGCATCAATGCCTTCCTCTTGCAGGAACTGCTGACACACTCCAGCCACATGAGGTCTAGCATTATCTTGCATTAGGAGGAACCCAGGGCCAACCGCACCAGCATATGGTCTCACAAGGGGTCTGAGGATCTCATCTCGGTACCTAATGGCAGTCAGGCTACCTCTGGCGAGCCCATGGAGGGCTGTGCGGCCCCCCAAAGAAATGCCACCCCACACCATGACTGACCCACCGCCAAACCGGTCATGCTGGAGGATGTTGCAGGCAGCAGAACGTTCTCCACGGCGTCTCCAGACTCTGTCACGTCTGTCACATGTGCTCAGTGTGAACCTGCTTTCATCTGTGAAGAGCACAGGGCGCCAGTGGCGAATTTGCCAATCTTGGTGTTCTCTGGCAAATGCCAAATGTCCTGCACGGTGTTGGGCGGTAAGCACAACCCCCACCTATGGACGTCGGGCCCTCATACCACCCTCATGGAGTCTGTTTCTGACCGTTTGAGCAGACACGTGCACATTTGTGGCCTGCTGGAGGTCATTTTGCAGGGCTCTGGCAGTGCTCGTCCTGCTCCTCCTTGCACAAAGGCGGAGGTAGCGGTCCTGCTGCTGGGTTGTTGCCCTCCTACGGCCTCCTCCACGTCTCCTGATGTACTGGCCTGTCTCCTGGTAGCGCCTCCATGCTCTGGACACTACGCTGACAGACACAGCAAACCTTCTTGCCACAGCTCGCATTGATGTGCCATCCTGGATGAGCTGCACTACCTGAGCCACTTGTTGCACTACCTGAGCCACTTGTTGTACAACTTGGTTGTAGACTCCGTCTCATGCTAACCACTAGAGTGAAAGCACCGCCAGCATTCAAAAGTGACCAAAACATCAGCCAGGAAGCATAGGAACTGAGAAGTGGTCTGTGGTCACCACCTGCAGAACCACTCCTTTATTGGGGGTGTCTTGCTAATTGCCTATAATTTCCACCTGTTGTCTATTCCATTTGCACAACAGCATGTGAAATTTATTGTCAATCAGTGTTGCTTCCTAAGTGGACAGTTTGATTTCACAGAAGTGTGATTGACTTGGAGTTACATTGTGTTGTTTAAGTGTTCCCTTAATTTTTTTGAGCAGTGTATAATTATTCCAGTCTTTTACCGTTCTCATTGTCGGAGTGGAGACGTTGTTTGCGGCGCGCAAACTTGTGAGAAACAAGTTTTGGTTTATTTCATTCCATTTACGAGTTTTGTCAATTTAGTCATTGTCTTGTTTGGAGTGCTCCTGTCAATATTGAGTAAGGACGTGCAACTGATTTATGCATTGAAGTTGGCCTATAGGCTACCTGGCCTGCTCGCAAATGTAGGCATATAAATGTGCCCATTTGGGGATCTGATAGTATTTCTGATTGGCTTAATGCACCACCACAAGCGGTGGAGCTTCTCGGTAATCTTTTCTTCACCTCAAACAGCAAGCAAACTAAGTCTGTTTTTACATCCATTGAGAATGACAATAATTCCTCAATGTATTTGAAAAATCTTTTGAGCTCTCTCTTTCAATAACCAAAAAATGTCATGCTCTGATCTAGTGGAAACGTCATAAAATAGGCCTACCTGATTTACTTCTTATCCGTTGTGGCTTTATAGGATATTTTTACATAGTTGGCAATAGAAGTTACTTTTTAGGTTTAAAATATTCATTTAGATTTGGATTACGTTTTGATAAACTAAATGACAATGATTTTGAGATACGAAGACGTTATTATAAATGAAATGAAACTGTTCCAAAAAATGTGCATATGAGAACCATAACTGGATATCCGATCGGTAGAAATGGTCAGATAACTTGCCATTCCAGATGAATACTTCTCATATAGCCTATTACTGGCAACTTCAGGAGAGTAACTGCAGAATCTGCGAAAGCCAGTAGGACCGGGAGGAAGATAGTCGGGACAGGTTTTTTCCCCCTTCTGGTTATCTTGATCTCTTGCTCCCTCTTGAGTATTTTTTAAATCTTATTTAATCAAACAGTGAGCTTAAAGCATCAGACAAGCTCAATGCATATATAGTTTATTTTATTAAAACGCATAGGGTGTGTCTATATGGAAAATTACGTTTAAAAATGTCGACCACTCGATGGTCAAAAGAAGAGACTACTACATTCAGTGATCCAAAATTGTTTTTGGTTGGGGACAGCCCTATACTGTAACATTTAACATTTAACATTTAAGTCATTTAGCAGACGCTCTTATCCAGAGCGACTTACAAATTGGTGCATTCACCTTATGATATCCAGTGGAACAACCACTTTACAATAGTGCATCTAACTCTTTTAAGGGTGGGGGGGTTAGAAGGATTACTTTATCCTATCCTAGGTATTCCTTAAAGAGGTGGGGTTTCAGGTGTCTCCGGAAGGTGGTGATTGACTCCGCTGACCTGGCGTCGTGAGGGAGTTTGTTCCACCATTGGGGTGCCAGAGCAGCGAACAGTTTTGACTGGGCTGAGCGGGAACTGTACTTCCTCAGAGGTAGGGAGGCGAGCAGGCCAGAGGTGGATGAACGCAGTGCCCTTGTTTGGGTGTAGGGCCTGATCAGAGCCTGAAGGTACGGAGGTGCCGTTCCCCTCACAGCTCCGTAGGCAAGCACCATGGTCTTGTAGCGGATGCGAGCTTCAACTGGAAGCCAGTGGAGAGAGCGGAGGAGCGGGGTGACGTGAGAGAACTTGGGAAAGTTGAACACCAGACGGGCTGCGGCGTTCTGGATGAGTTGTAGGGGTTTAATGGCACAGGCAGGGAGCCCAGCCAACAGCGAGTTGCAGTAATCCAGACGGGAGATGACAAGTGCCTGGATTAGGACCTGCGCCGCTTCCTGCGTGAGGCAGGGTCGTACTCTGCGAATGTTGTAGAGCATGAACCTACAGGAACGGGTCACCGCCTTGATGTTAGTTGAGAACGACAGGGTGTTGTCCAGGATCACGCCAAGGTTCTTAGCACTCTGGGAGGAGGACACAATGGAGTTGTCAACCGTGATGGCGAGATCATGGAACGGGCAGTCCTTCCCCGGGAGGAAGAGCAGCTCCGTCTTGCCGAGGTTCAGCTTGAGGTGGTGATCCGTCATCCACACTGATATGTCTGCCAGACATGCAGAGATGCGATTCACCACCTGGTTATCAGAGGGGGGAAAGGAGAAGATTAATTGTGTGTCGTCTGCATAGCAATGATAGGAGAGACCATGTGAGGATATGACAGAGCCAAGTGACTTGGTGTATAGCGAGAATAGGAGAGGGCCTAGAACAGAGCCCTGGGGGACACCAGTGGTGAGAGCACGTGGTGCGGAGACAGATTCTCGCCACGCCACCTGCCGACCTGCAGGTGGGACGCAATCCAAGCGTGGGCCGCGCCGGAGATGCCCAGCTCGGAGAGGGTGGAGAGGAGGATCTGATGGTTCACAGTATCAAAGGCAGCCGATAGGTCTAGAAGGATGAGAGCAGAGGAGAGAGAGTTAGCTTTAGCAGTGCGGAGCGCCTCCGTGACACAGAGAAGAGCAGTCTCAGTTGAATGACTAGTCTTGAAACCTGACTGATTTGGATCAAGAAGGTCATTCTGAGAGAGATAGCAGGAGAGCTGACCAAGGACGGCACGTTCAAGAGTTTTGGAGAGAAAAGAAAGAAGGGATACTGGTCTGTAGTTGTTGACATCGGAGGGATCGAGTGTAGGTTTTTTCAGAAGGGGTGCAACTCTCGCTCTCTTGAAGACGGAAGGGACGTAGCCAGCGGTCAAGGATGAGTTGATGAGCGAGGTGAGGTAAGGGAGAAGGTCTCCGGAAATGGTCTGGAGAAGAGAGGAGGGGATAGGGTCAAGCGGGCAGGTTGTTGGGCGGCCGGCTGTCACAAGACGCGAGATTTCATCTGGAGAGAGAGGGGAGAAAGAGGTCAAAGCACAGGGTAGGGCAGTGTGAGCAGAACCAGCGGTGTCGTTTGACTTAGCAAACGAGGATCGGATGTCGTCGACCTTCTTTTCAAAATGGTTGACGAAGTCATCAGCAGAGAGGGAGGAGGGGGAGGAGGATTCAGGAGGGAGGAGAAGGTGGCAAAGAGCTTCCTAGGGTTAGAGGCAGATGCTTGGAATTTAGAGTGGTAGAAATTGGCTTTAGCAGCAGAGACAGAAGAGGAGAATGTAGAGAGGAGGGAGTGAAAGGATGCCAGGTCCGCAGGGAGGCGAGTTTTCCTCCATTTCCGCTCGGCTGCCCGGAGCCCTGTTCTGTGAGCTCGCAATGAGTCGTCGAGCCACGGAGCAGGAGGGGAGGACCGAGCCGGCCTGGAGGATAGGGGACATAGAGAGTCAAAGGATGCAGAAAGGGAGGAGAGGAGGGTTGAGGAGGCAGAATCAGGAGATAGGTTGGAGAAGGTTTGAGCAGAGGGAAGAGATGATAGGATGGAAGAGGAGAGAGTAGCGGGGGAGAGAGAGCGAAGGTTGGGACGGCGCGATACCATCCGAGTAGGGGCAGTGTGGGAAGTGTTGGATGAGAGCGAGAGGGAAAAGGATACAAGGTAGTGGTCGGAGACTTGGAGGGGAGTTGCAATGAGATTAGTGGAAGAACAGCATCTAGTAAAGATGAGGTCAAGCGTATTGCCTGCCTTGTGAGTAGGGGGGGAAGGTGAGAGGGTGAGGTCAAAAGAGGAGAGGAGTGGAAAGAAGGAGGCAGAGAGGAATGAGTCAAAGGTAGACGTGGGGAGGTTAAAGTCACCCAGAACTGTGAGAGGTGAGCCATCCTCAGGAAAGGAACTTATCAGGGCGTCAAGCTCATTGATGAACTCTCCAAGGGAACCTGGAGGGCGATAAATGATAAGGATGTTAAGCTTGAAAGGGCTGGTAACTGTGACAGCATGGAATTCAAAGGAGGCGATAGACAGATGGGTCAGGGGAGAAAGAGAGAATGTCCACTTGGGAGAGATGAGGATCCCAGTGCCACCACCCCGCTGACCAGAAGCTCTCGGGGTGTGCGAGAACACGTGGGCAGACGAGGAGAGAGCAGTAGGAGTAGCAGTGTTATCAGTGGTAATCCATGTTTCCGTCAGTGCCAAGAAGTCGAGGGACTGGAGGGAAGCATAGGCTGAGATGAACTCTGCCTTGTTGGCCGCAGATCGGCAGTTCCAGAGGCTGCCTGAGACCTGGAACTCCACGTGGGTCGTGCGCGCTGGGACCACCAGGTTAGAGTAGCAGCGGCCACGCGGTGTGAAGCGTTTGTATGGTCTGTGCAGAGAGGAGAGAACAGGGATAGACAGACACATAGTTGACAGGCTACAGAAGAGGCTACGCTAATGCAAAGGAGATTGGAATGACAAGTGGACTACACGTCTCGAATGTTCAGAAAGTTAAGCTTACGTTGCAAAAAATCTTATTGACTAAAATGATATAGTACTGCTGGCTGGTGAAATAGGCTAGCTAGCAGTGGCTGCGTTGTTGACTTTGTTTGAAAGTGTAGCTGGCTAGGTAACCTCTAACTGGCTAGGTAACCTCGACAATTACTCTAGACTACACAATTATCTTGGATACAAAGACGGCTATGTAGCCAGCTAAGATCAAACAAATCAAACTGTTGTACTGTAATGAAATGAAATGTAATACTACCTGTAATACTACCTGTGGAGCAAAGCGGAATGCAACTACTCGCTCCAAACCAAACCGGAAGTGCGTATCGTAGAGGGAGAGGCAATAGAAGTGTTGTTTCTTGTATTATTGTCTTTTGTGTCTTTAGAGGACTGCTTCACCTTAATGTCCCCTTTCCCTTTTCTTCTGTCCTTATTTTGTCCCACTTTGTCCCTTCTTTGTCCCTTCTTCTCTTCTGCCAACTAGACACTCCTTGTTAGCTAGCTAGCTTCTTTCAGGAATGTCCCTAGCAACTGCCTAGCAACAGGTAAACAACTTAGCTAGCTAAGAAAACGGTATAATTTTATGAAAAATTGTTACTTTTTCAAAAGCCTTTCTTCTTTGTTTGCTGCTTGTTTGGTCTCCTATTCAGTTTGCAGTTTTCTTTTGATTTTTTTTCGATGTACTTTACTCTAAAAAAACATTTAAATTTCAATATTTGTAGGAGCTCATCTTTTCAGCTGCTGCTGCTTAATTTGGAACTCCGGAACTGTAGATAATAGCGAATATTTTACCATCTTATAACTAAACATGGGGCCTATCGTTCAGTCATAATATCCAAGTCACAAAGATGAGCGAGCAGTAGTAGGTGTTAAAGATAACTGTATCCAAAGCTGAACATTTTCAACCCTGCTTTTCCCCATGGTTCAACGTCCCAGGGGACATAGTCATACAGTTAAACAATTTTATTTAGATTTCAGTTTTCCCATGAAAATGTTGTCATTATGCACTGGTAATTAGTGTATACTGATAAATGAGGCTCCCAAGTAGACCTCAGTAGTAGATTGAAATCTCTTTGTTCTTTATTTTCTTTCCCTTTCTCTTTTTTTTCTCTCTCCTTCTTAAATACTATTTATTTTTCTCTGTTGTCAACCCCCCCCCCCCCTTTGTGGTCTAGCTGGCTCCTAGGGAGAAGTCAGCTGTGAACTACAGCCAGAAGCTGAAGGAGAAGTTCCAGCACCACCCTCAGATCCGCCGCATCTCGCGCCACCGCCACCTGCCCAAGTCCATCTACAGCCAGAGCAAGGAGCTGCGTGTCATGAAGGAGGCTCGCCGCAGGAAGTATGGGCTCCTCCTTTACCCATGCCTCTACTGTCTGCCCTACAGTGGCTTTCTGTTCTCAACTCTACCTGCACATATCCCCAATACTCTTGTTTTTACAGTCAAACCACAGAAGTCTATATATTACAGTATGTATATCAGTAGAATTGGCTTCTTGGTGAAGTTCTTGGGAAGGTTAATGTTGTTTTGGACCTTATTTGTCTGTGTTGATGGGAGGAGGTTTTCGGGTGGTTGGCCTGGTCTGTGGCCTCACCACAAAGGAAACTGTCAATCTCTGTTAACACAGTAGGTTCAGAACTACCCTGGCCTCTGTCCAACTATGGCAGAAGGTCCATGTAGTGGTTGAGGCCGTAGCTGGCTGCCAGAATAGGTCTGACTGCCCTACCAAGGCACACTTACCCTAATGGATGACAGGATGTTCCCTCATGGCTTGGTCATCACGGACTTTTTGCTCATTTACACTAAAGTCTAAGGGGAAGTGATGGTGCCATCATGACAAGTTGATGATTAAGCAAATATTAGTCTGTTGATTTTTGGTCCTGAAACATAGTAACACATTATTGTAATATATCATCCATGTGTACCTAGGAGCTATGACTGAAGGCAGTGTAGCCTACATGCTCTGTGTATTTTTCACATGTCATTATTAGTGTATTCTACATTTTATGACATCAGGCCACCTGCCTGGCACTAACTCCTTTGTGTACTCTGCTAACGGTTCTTTCTCTGTGTCTGAATATTCTCATGAATTGGTTCCCGATGTTTGTTATTCATTGCTGCCTCATTGTGTGTCCCAGGGAGAGGAACGTACGCAAGCACAGCAAGCCTGGCTCCATGCCCGTGGTGACGGAGAAAGAGAAACATGTGGTCACCGTGGTGAAATAGGATGCCAGTGATCGTGTGGCGTTGGCGGACTGAAGGACTACTCTGCCTCTACACACACTTGGGCCATGTTCAGACATACACAGCTAGTGTTGTAAAATGTCGGTAAGTTTCCCAAAATTCTCTGGTTTTCCAGAAATTCCAGATACTTGGATATCCTGCTTGGTCCCTCATGGTTCCAGGACACAGGAGGTTGGTGGCACCTTAATTGGGGAGGACGGGCTCGCGGTAATAACTGGAGCAGAAGGGGATCAAATACATGGTTTCCATGTGTTTGATGTCATTCCATTTGCTCTGTTCCGGCCATTATTATGAGCCGTCCTCCCCTCAGCAGCCTCCTGTGTTCCAGGAATATTCCAAACGGGATTTCTGACAAACCTGGCCACTTGGGAAAGATACCAGAATTTTGCAACCCTGCACACAACGTTGTGGATCCCTTCAGTTATATTCATGACATTCTGATCTGCAACGTTCAAAAGGCTGCACCCTCCTGAACACAACCCTATCTAAGACTCTGAAAGAACTCATTCCACCTCTCCCAGGCTTATTACAAAAGAGAAATATAGGTCAATATTGTGAAGTTTGTTGACATAAGTGTCCCAATTGTCATGGTAAAACTTTGTACCCCCAGATGAAGATTTCATGAATGCTATTGTTGGAACAATAATTTTCGGATGTTATTGTATTGAAATAAGAATACACTAGAAACCAAGAAGAACAACATCCGTCAAATATCACCAGAACGTTTGTTTTAGAAACCTATCTTAAATGTTTGGCCTCGCTACACCACCACATACCTTCAGCTATTGTTTACTGATTCAGTAACCTTAGATTGATCATGTTTTTTGTATTTATTGATACACTGCTAATAAAGATGTGGTATGATATTTTTGGGTCTGATATGAATACTGTTTTTTGGTAGGCAAAATACACTGATTCTCATATCGATGCAACGATACTTTTCAACGCTTGTTTATTACATTAACAAAAAATATTTAAAAGTATCCAATTAATATCCAAGGTGCTCAGATTAGCATCATTTGTTTTGTTTGGCATATTTTAGTAATATATTTCTGAATTGTTATTTTAATGTGCCTGAATTCTAGTAAACAAGGAGGTTTTTATTGTAATTGATATACCTACAGTTGAAGTCGGAAGTCTACATACACTTAGGTTGGAGTCATTAAAACTCATTTTTCAACCACTTCCCAAATTTCTTGTTAACAAACTATTGTTTTGGCAAGTCGATTAGGACATTTACTTTGTGCTTGTAATTTTTCCAACCAATTGTTTACAGTCAGATTATTTCATTTATAATTCACTCACAATTCCAGTGGGTCAGATGTTTACATACGCTAAGTTGACTGTGTCTATAAACAGCTTGGGAAATTCCAGAAAATGCTTGACATCATGGGAAAATCTAAAGAAATCAGCCAAGACCTCAGAAAATGAATTGTAGACCAAGTCTGGTGCATCCTTGGGAACAATTTCCAAACGCCTGAAGGTACCACGTTCATCTGTACAAACTATAGTGCGCAAGTATTAACACCAAGGGGAGGCTTGCAAGCCGAAGAACACCATCCCAACTGTGAAGCATGGGGGTGGCAGGATCATGTTATGGGGGTGCTTTGCTGCAGGAAGGACTGGTGCATTTCACAAAATAGATAGGAAATTATGTGGATATATTGAATGCAACATCTCAAGACATCAGTCAGGAAGTTAAAGCTTGGTCGCAAATGGGTCTTCCAAATGGACAATGACCCCAAGCATACTTCCAAAGTTGTGGACAATGGACAACAAAGTCGAGGTATAGGAGTGGCCATCACAAAGCCCTGACCTCAATCCTATAGTTAATTTGTGGGCAGAACTGAAAAAGTGTGTGCGAGCAAGGAGACCTACAAACCTGACTCCGGTACACCAGCTCTGTCAGGAGGAATGGGCCAAAAATTCACCCAACTTATTGTGGGAAGCTTGTGGAAGGCTACCTGAAATGTTTGACCCAAGTTAAACAATTTAAAGGCAATGCTACCAAATACTAATTGAGTGTATGTAAACTTCTGACCCACTGGGAATGTGATGAAAGAAATAAAAGCTGAAATAAATCCTTCTCTCTACTATTATTCTGACATTTCACATTCTTAAAATAAAGTGGGGATCCTAACTGACCTAAGACAGGACATTTTTACTAGGATTAAATGTCAGGAATTGTGAAAAACTGAGTTTAAATGAGTTTGGCTAAGGTGTATGTAAACTTACGACTTCAACTGTATGTTGCAAGGCCGTCAAATACAAAATTAGACTGACTTTTACCAATGTTTTTGGGTTTATTTTTTTTACCAATGATTTTTTAGCATTGTGACTGAAGGTGCATGATCTTGTATAGGGGTTACTATAGATGCAGATTTCGTTGGCTGTGACAAGTGTTAAGTATACCACCAGAAAGGATCCCCAAAGTTGCCTTCAGGTGGACAACAACTGGAAAGAGCACGCGAGGCAGGCCAAAAACTACCTAGCGACGGAGAGTAGTGACTGAGCTTGAAGTGATGGGTCTAATGGGATAGCACAAGCTGTGGCCAAAGACAGAGACTGATGGCAGAACATTGTTGTAGCCTTATGTACGACCCGAGATACAAAGAAGACTAAGTCAGTAGCTATGGTAACAAGTTCAGCACACTTTTATCAGTGTTTTGGTGTTTAATGATTTATTGGCATTCTGACTCAAAGTGGATGAGCTTGTGTTGGGCTCGGTGTATTGATGCTAATGAACTTAGTCTTTATGAGGTATAGTGTTCTATCCACTTTATCACGGCAGGATTTAGCTATGATGCGTATGCCTTATTTCATAATCCTATCAAACCTGGATCATGAGCACGGTTTGGGAAGGGGGGATGTTAGGACTGGGCCTTCGGATGAGGGGTTATGATTGGGCCTTGAGATGAGGGGTTAGGGCTGGGCCTTCGGTTGAGGGGTTAGGACTGGGGCTTCAGTTGAAGGGTTAGGGCTGGGCCTTGAGATGAGGGTTTAGGGCTGGGCCTTAATGAGGGATTAGGACTGAGCCTTCGGGTGAGGGGTTAGGTCTGGACCTTGGGATGAGTGGACTGGGCCTTGGGATGGGGTGAGAGCGTATAAGAGAGGTGTTTGACATGATGGGACTAAAAAGTTAAGAAGCAGTGTCACAAGAAGCAACTGATAAATCAATGATAGACATGGACTGTGTTGGTGATAGCTTTTTTCTAGGACAAATGTTATTTATTTGTTATTATTGTACCTGGATGGTTAAAAGTAGTCTAAAGTGTTACCAAATTAGGAATAGGAATGCTGTATAACACAACTTTATTCATACCTCCAGTTGGAGAGGCAATCCTAATCAAAAGAGAATTTGTGCTGCTCAACAATATGCTGCTGCACCACACAGAAAACTGGACAGCGACATGGTGTTGAAATGCACATTTCTAGTGTGCCAGTTTTATTGTGTGCTGATGAAGATTTGAACTTTCGCTGTACATTTCACATCACTTTTCTTCCGAAAATGCTCTTTAACAGGCACATGTTTTTTATAATCTGGTCCAGCTGCAAATTATTTCCAGTCCGTGTTTTGCAAATGCCTGATGTCAACGAAAATACGTCGACAATCGCCCCTCTCCCCTTCCTTTTTCATGAAGCCACTCGCGCTCAGCTTTGTTCTACGCGTCTCCATCGCTCCGCCTACTCTTCCTATCAGGATTTTTTCATTGCATCCATTTTTGTGCATTTAAGAAATCTCCAAGAATTATAAACCTGGAGAAAAGCGAGAAAGAGAGAGTGTGGGGCAAGGACTCGAAAGAAAAACAAACAAGGAAAGAGGCGACGTCTTTATTTAAAAATGCGAGCAAACCCATTCTAAAGGATGACCGCGATGGGTTAGACAGGCTGGAACATGATTGCAAAATAAAAGGCAAGAGCTCTATTCTATATTTCTCTACAATCCAACCGTGAATGGAATAGGATAATTGTGTTTGGAATGCTTGTTTCCAGAAGACCGTACATTTTGGTTATAAAACCAAAGGGCCTCTGTCCAGCATCTCCAGTGTATGTCTCGTAGGCTACTGGAATTGGGGAGTTTGTGTGAGAATTAGGCGATAATTCTGTTGGATAGGTGTCTTGTGTTCCTCACCGATTAATTTCTCTGTATTTATTATGAGCTGTAGCAGCCTGCTATACCAGAACCGCTGAATCCCATTCAGATAAGGTTCGTGTATTGGGTGGAAATTGAGGCTATATAGAAAGCATGTCTGCATTCCTTGTAAAAAGGAACATTTTGACATATTGTGTCTTATTCTTAAAGCCCAAATATACCGGCATGCGTCAGAATATATGTGAACAATCCAACCGATATGTCTTGCATTAGGGTAGCCTATGCTAGTGGTTATGATTATGAATACAAGAACCACACCAATGGAATATTTCAGCCTAATATTAGAGAGAAGCCATATGATTTTGAAATTAGGCAATTTTCTATTAAAATTAAGTCTATCCATTCTATCACTCAATGTTGGTCTTTTTTAAAATATATGTTATAATTATTATTTATTTTTTAGCAATTGTGTGTAGCGATGTCAGCTCCACTCGGGCCCCAGGGCCCAGGCGCTCCCCCGCCGGCTGGAGCCCTACCCGACCTGCCGGACCTCAGCCACCTCACCGAGGATGAGAGGAAGATCATCCTGGGCGTCTTGGACCGACAGAAAAAGGAAGATGAGAAGGAACAGTCAATGCTAAAGTAAGCCATTATGATTCGCTATCATTCAAACGTGTGAGAGAGAGCGAGTGGAGAAAGAGAGAGAGTCATTGTGGGGACATCGCGCGCTAACTGTCACGTCAGCTGTGCTCGTGCAGTGAGTGCTGGGTTGGGGTAACCCTGTTGTAACTGGTTGTGCGAGCTGGAGCTGATCACATTTCAGGGTTACGTAGCCTACGTCCTGCACATGTTGCCTGTTCTAATGGGCTAATCGTTCTGAGTGGAGAGAAGATATATTTATGAACATCATTGCCTCTAGAAATAGCTTTTACAATAAGGCAGCATGTTGGCTATGCATTTAGTCTGTTCTCCAAATGAATGTTCGGATAATATGAGCAGGGAGAAGGATCTTTGAGTCGACTGAATATGCTTCAGTAGCCTATGTCTTTCAACAGTTAGCAATGCATTTGAATCCTAGGCTATTAAGCGGCCTTCTCACTCTGTTGGCTTTGGGTTGGGTTAGCAACGGGCGCCATCTTCGCGTCAAATCATACTACTTCCTTTTCAATCACGTACATATTACACAACAATGATTAAACAATGGCGTTTGAATAAATAATTAGATATGTCCTGTATAATGATTTTCAACGTTAGCCTATCTGTCAGACTATACAGCATCAGTGCTATGGAAACGGAAGCATTCCCTCTCCTGTGTGTGCAGAATCAGATGTCGCTGAGCATTTCAGCACCACGGCGCTGTCCACTTCTAGGCATAGAGCAGCAGCACAGTCCTATGCCGTTGACGCTCGCGCGTGTAGATGGATCATTCATTGCTATTCATAGGCTAAGCTTTGTGTGCCAAATTATTGACATGCTTTTGACAACGCTTTTAGTGTAATACTAAATATTGAACACAGTTATCTCTATCTTGTCACTTCCTGCAGATATTGTATTATCCTCATGAAACAACCAGTTGTGTTTCCATAAACTGTAACTTACTTCATTTTCTTTGTGGAAAAGTCTCACACGTCCTGTATTTTACTGTGGTTTTAGGATTATATTAAGACTGCTGTATTTTTTTCATCTACTTTCCTCTCCTTAAGTCTTTGGAATTTGAATAGATATGAGGAGATATTGTATCACAGGTTGGTTCTGAGGAGTTCCCTCATGGATCTACACAGTGGTTCAAGGGTCAACATGCAGGTTTTTCCAAAGAGCCTTTTGGATTCCAGATGTCCGTCCTTTTCTTCGTCCCAAATGGCACACTATTTCCTTTATAATGCATTACTTTAACCTCTGGGCCCTGCTCAAAAGTAGTGCACTCTATAGAGAATAGAGTACCATTTGTGATGCACACCTTGTCTGAAGTACCTTCAGAGACTGTGACGTCATGTGTCAGGCTTTTCAGGGGCATTCAAAGCTGATGATTTCCGTCATCGGGTAAATATTAACAGTTGGGTTTGTTCTGATGGGTACTGGGGAGGAAGTCGCCTAGTGGAGCAATACTGTGGTAAATATGACTCACAGACTCCAAGATAACGAAAGGCAGGCCACCTCAGTTTGAGGTGCTGCCTGCGTGTGAATCATCCCTGGCTGTTTTTCCCATCGCTGAGGGCTTTTTGTATTCTTCTCTCTCTCTCTCTCGCTCTCTCGCTCTCTCTCTCACGCTCTCCCGCTCTCTTTCTCTCTCTCTCTCTGTCTCTCTTTGCCTTTCTTTCTCTTCTCTTGTCTTCTCTCTTTCACGCTCTCTCGCCCTCTCTCTGCCGTCTCTCTCTCTCTCTCTCGGAGGTAAAGCGATTGTCAGTTTTAGTCACTCACAGCCATGCAGGCTGCCAGTGATGTCAGAGCCTAGCGTAGCAAGACTAACGAGTGTGTGCAGCAGGGATGCTAGTCTACCTTACAGGCGACATGGTCACTCAGTCACTGTTTCTAAAGTTCCTTATTTTCAGACACACAGAGACTGGGGTGTTTTTTTATATTTTTTATGAACCTTTATTTAACTAGGCAAGTCAGTTAAGAACATATTCTTATTTACAATGACGACCTACCAAAAAGCAAAAGGCTTCTTGCTGCGATGGGAGCTGGGATTAAAAATTAAAAATAATATATAATACAAAACACACATCACAACAAGAGAGACAACACAACACTACATAAAGAGAGACATAAGACAACAACATAGCATGGCAGCAACACATGACAACACAGCATGGTAGCAACACCACATGACAACAACATGGTAGCAACACAACATGGCTGCAGCACAACATGGTACTAACATTATCGGGCACAAAGGGGAAAGAAAGGTAGAGACAACAATACATCACGCGAAGCAGCCACAACTGTCAGTAAGAGTGTCCATGATTGAGTCTTTGAATGAAGAGATGGAGATAAAACGGTCCAGTTTGAGTGTTTTTTGCAGCTCGTTCCAGTCGCTAGTTGCAGCGAACTGAAAAGAGGAGCGACCCAGGGATGTGTGTGCTTTGGGGACCTTTAACAGAATGTGACTGAGGATGAGGGCTGCAGTAGGTATCTCAGATAGGGGGAATGAGGCCAGAGGTTTTTTAAATAAATAAGCATCAACCAGTGGGTCTTGCGACAGGTAGAGATGGTGGACTGGGATGTGGCTAATGCAGAAATATGTATCATTCCATAGTCTTACTAGCACTGATTTTGCAGAGAGTAGTTTTACTTCAAATGATCATGATATGTGGTTGTTTTACCTACAATAGGTGAATGCACTTTTTGTAAGTAAGTCCCTCTGGATAAGAGTGTAGCTAAGGGACTAAATGCAGATGTATGATCACCCTGTCATGTTCCCTGTGTGGCCTCCCCCCTTCCTCCCTCCCTTCTCTCCACCTCTCCCTCTCCTTCCTCCCCCTCTTTCCCTCTAAATGCCTCAGTTGCCCAGTTTTCTCTCATTAGCAGAGGTGAACAAAGGAGGGTTGTGTCCCAAATATCACCCTATTATTCCCTTCATAGTCCACAGGGCTCTGATCAAAAGTAGTGCACTATATGGGGAAGGGTGCCAACTGGGATGCACACAGGGTATGTCCCCCTCACAGCAGTTACTCATGTTAGTATTATAGTCTGGGCTGTTTGTCAACAAGTGATGTCAGCAGAGTGAACACAGAGTGAACACACAGAGAGAGAGAGAGAGAGAGAGACAGAGAGAGAGAGCGACAGAGAGAGACACAGAGAGGGAGAGAGACAGGGAGAGACAGGGAGAAAGAGAAAGAGAGAGAGACAGAGAGAGAGAGAGACGTGGAGAGACAGGGAGAAAGAGAAAGAGAGAGAGATAGACAGAGAGAGAGAGATACAGGGAGAGACAGGGAGAAAGAGAAAAAGAGAGAGAGCGAGACAGAGAGAGAGACATGGAGAGACAGGGAGAAAGAGAGAGAGATAGACAGAGAGAGAGAGAGACAGGGAGAGACAGGGATAAAGAGAAAGAGAGAGAAGCCTCCAGATGTGTAGGGTTTGCCAAGTCCCTGTCCCTGGTACCAAGACAATGGCAGACAATTCAGAGGAATGCAGGGAGAGTACTACTGCTGCTACTGCGGACTCCCATGTCATTATTCAGTCTTTCCCAATTCTACATACTAGCATGTGTGTGTTGTTCCTCATCTGTCTATATATTACTACATATCACAACTGCTATAAATCCCAACAGTGTTCAAATGAATTTAGAGAAACAGCCACTTACATAATTTGATATTATTAGATAATGTACCAGTTACACTAAATAGCCAATCAAATGTTCAAGTTAAAGTGACGGGGTATTCACCTCTGACCCCACGAGGTCCAGAGCCTGCTGGTTTTCTGTTCTACCTGATCATTAATTGCACCCACCTGTTGTCTCAGTTCTAAATTATTTTTGGAGTGGAACTGGCTTTGAAGTCCAGATTTGAGTTTGAGGGTTCTAGTGCTTAGTCAATTTTATGTCCCTCTGATATCGATTGGTTGTTTCCCCATACTAGCCTCCTATCCTTACAATATACAGTAGCTCAACTTATTCCACTTTTTGTTTCCAATCAGATGTAGTCTCTATAGCAGCCATAAGGTGTTCTAGAGCTCTGATTTGTTCAGAGAAAGATCCATACATGTACTGTGAGTTTAGTTAAAGAACAGCACCAATACTAGGTGATGTGATGCAATATGGAATGATTAAAGGCAATGCATACTACTCCAATTAACCAAGCATCCATCGCTCCAGGTCCACTGGCACTTCAAACAGACTGTAGCCAGGTAGCTGTATGCCTGCTGCAGCAGCCGGTCAGCTCCCCATGCTTCACTGAACCTCTGACTGTTACAGTAATGACAGATCCGGGACCCCTCCTCACCCAAACACCCTGGGATGCAGAGACCCAGGGCCACAGGGAGGATCCACAGATCCGCAGCCCAGGATCAGCAGTCCTAGTTGGGTTAACCCACAAGGCCCAGACGAGACCTGGAGGTCCACTTCTTCCAGAGAGTGACCTGGTGCCCCATGGTGCCCCACGGCAGAGGAGACCCTGTCTCTGCAGCCACTCCCCCCTCCTCCGGTCCTCGTCTTGTAGGCTGACTCATTATCCGTGTCCCAGTGCTCACCAGGGGCCTCCACTGACAGCCCTAATTACAGCAGCTGCCTCGTGTGAGGGACTCCCACCGAGATAGTGCTATTCTGGGTCTAAGACGTCTGCCACCGTGGCCCTGTCCGGGTTCTACACCCCCTGCTCTATCTTGTCTAAAGAGCAGGGCAATAGAGGATGCCCCGGTCCCCACCCCCTCTGTATGTACTGTATTTTACTCCAGAGGGACTTGCATGGCAGGGTCCATGTACCCTGTCTGTCCAGAGTTGTTAATGATTAATGAATGCCAGTATGTTGACCATAATGATAGTCTTCTAAGACTAGCCTAGACATCCTGCATGACTCAACCTTTTACCTCTCTTGCTCTTGATTCTCTACATACTCCTCATGTTACTAGGAATATGTCTCATCAACACACAGGTCCTGAGAATTCTATGGGTCACACGAGAGAGGGGCCTGTAATTTTCATCATAGGTACACTTCAACTATGACAGACAAAATGAGAAAAAAAAATCCAGAAAATCACATTGTAGGATTTTTAATGAATTTATTTGCAAATTATGGTGGAAAATAAGTATTTGGTCTATGTAGCGAGGACCAGCCAACGAGAGCATACAGGTCGCAGTGGTGGGTAGTATATGGGGCTTTGGTGACAAAACGGATGGCACCATGATAGACTGCATCCAATTTGCTGAGTAGAGTGTTGGAGGCTATTTTGTAAATGACATTGCCAAAGTTAAGAATCGGTAGGATAGTCCATTTTACAAGGGTAAGTTTGGCAGCATGAGTGAAGGAGGCTTTGTTGCGAAATAGGAAGCTGATTCTAGATTTAACTTTGGATTGGAGATGCTTAATGTGAGTCTGGAATGAGAGTTTACAGTCTAGCCAGACGCCTAGGTATTTATAGTTGTCCTCATATTCTAAGTCAGAACTGTCTAGAGTTGTGATGCTGGACGGGCGAACAGGTGCGGGCAGCGATCGGTTGAAGAGCATGCATTTTGTTTTACTAGCATTTAAAAGCAGTTGGAGGCCACGGAAGGAGTGTTGTATGGCATTGAAGCTCATTTGGAGGTTTGTTAACACAGTGTCCAAAGAAGGGCCAGATTTATACAAAATGGTGTCGTCTGCGTAGAGGTGGATCAAAGAATCACCCGCAGCAAGAGCGACATCATTGATATATACAGAGAAAAGAGTCGGCCCGAGAATTGAACCCTGTGGCACCTCTATAGAGACTGCCAGAGGTCGGGACAAAAGGCCCTCCGATTTGACACACTGAACTCTATCTGAGAAATAGTTTGTGAACCAGGCGAAAGCCTTGGCCAGGTCGATGAAGACGTCTGCACAGTACTATATTTTATTGATGGCAGTTATGATATCATTTAGTCATTTAACAGATGCTCTAATCCAGAGAGATTTACAGGAGTTATTAGGGTTTAGTGCCTTGATCAAGGGCACATCAAAAGATTTTTCACCCCGTCAGCCCGGGGATTCAAACCAGCCCAACACCCTTAACTACTAGGCTACCTGCTAGCTTGCTTAGTGTCAGTAGCACGCTGAGGATTGAAGCATTGATGTGGGAGATGGTATCAGCTGAAACCATTGGTTGAATGGTGGGTGTGTATTGGTTATGTAGTGGTTGTGTACAGTAGAGATCTATGGTTGGGAGGTTGTGTTGTGGTTTGGTAGTGGTTTCTGTTGTATGAGAGGTGAAACGGCCTGCGTTCTGTGAGCTAGCTGGCTGAATGTCAGTAACTGGCTGAGGGAGAGAGAGAGCAGCTCTCTGCTCAGTACTGACGTATGAGATAGTATCTGGAGCCTGTTCTGCTGCTGATTTGACAGGAACAGGACATCAGGCCCATTCACAGAGAAATAATTCTCGTCATCTCAAACAGCACACGGCTAGCTTCTCTGGGACAGGGACAGGAGGAGCCCATTGTCTCCCAAAGCTTTGTTCTTTATTAAACACATAGATCTGCGTTAGTCACCAGTGCCCATATGCACATATTCACTTCCGTTCCATTCTATCCCATGAAGTTTCTACTTATTCTCCCCTCTCTCCTGGTTGTCAATTGAGTTGCCCTTGTTGATTAAGTACGAAAACATGTGATGGAAATGTACGTTTCTTACCGAGACGCTTCAATCACATTTGCAGAGCACAGGGTTTACAGTGTACAGTAACGGAGAGTATTTCTAGTAGGGACTGTAGTAGTAGTATAGTGTATTGTAGTGTAGGGATGTAGTGTGCTGCCCAGGCAGAGCACAGGGTTTACAGTGTACAGTAACGGAGAGTATTTCTAGTAGGGACTGTAGTAGTAGTATAGTGTATTGTAGTGTAGGGATGTAGTGTGCTGCCCAGGCAGAGCACAGGGTTTACAGTGTACAGTAACGGAGAGTATTTCTGGTAGGGACTGTAGTAGCAGTATAGTGTATTGTAGTGTAGGGATGTAGTGTGCTGCCCAGGCCGAGCACAGTATATACAGTGTACTGTAACGGAGAGTATTCCTAGTAGGGACAGTAGTAGCAGTATAGTGTATTGTAGAGTAGGGATGTAGTGTGCTGCCCAGCCAGAGCACATAGCTCCTGGCGTAACACTGTTACATAAGCCTCTGACAGAGAGCATGCTGGGAAATGGCAGGCTGGGCGGCCGGAAAGCGGGCAGTCAGCACTACTGAGGAGGGGCTGGTGAAACCAGAGAGAGAGAGGCGGGAGACCAGAGAGAGAGAGAGAGAGGGGGGGGGGGGGACAGAGAGGGAGACAAGACAGAGAAAAATAGATAAAAGGAGAAAGTGAAAGAGAAAGAAAGAGAGTGAAAAAGAAAGGGAGGTACCGTTCATCACTTTTTTGACCCAATGGAACCAAGCAGCTGTTGAGAGAATACAGTATATGCTTGATGGAATAGCATCTACAAGCATGGATATGAACCTGGGCCTATTAATCTGGGCTTGTAGTTTTCAGTCATAGATGACTTCTAGTTCCTTGCAAACAATTATTTCTTTGTTGGGGGTTCTTTTTCTGCAGCATGAGCTTGAGGTTTTTCAGCCATGAACTGTAGCTTCTACTCAGTACATCCTCCTCTGATCAACTATTCCAAGTTCCAACATACACCACGGTCCTCCTAACTAGGGTGTTTAAAGGTAGTGTGAAGGTGGTGGGGATATTCCTGTATTATTCCAGAATGTTCTGTCTTTGTAGATATCCAGAGTTTTTTTGTGGTGAAACTCCCTCAGGCCTCGTTTTATGATTTCTTAACTCCAAAAGGTTAGGGAAAAGGCATCTGTTCTGCACAACAAGGACGTCTTGAGTTGGTGTGTGTGTGTGTGTGCGTGTGTGCACATATGTATGTGAACGCAAATGCGTGAGTATGTGTGTGTGTACATATGTGTGTGTGTGTGTGTGTGGACACATGTATGGCCTATTCTGAGAGGCTGAAAAGCAGTGCGGTGTCTGATGGTAGAACATGGCAACAGTTCATGTAGCTGATAGCACAAAAAGAGAGAGTGAGGACCTTCATACTGTTCACAGGACTATCTATAGAAGGGACAGATTCACGTCTATCCAGTGGCAGGCCAGGCAGGCAGGCAGAAAAACTGTCCCAGACAAACTGTACAAACACATGTCTATATTATAGCAGACTAATGGAAATGTGTTTCTGGTGACTGCAAATAGACTGTCAGACAGATAGAAGACAGGACCATGCCAGGCCAAGGTAAATTAACTACTAGTGGAGTCTCAGTAGGTGGTTGGAGACCAGAGAGCGAGGGGGAAAGAGAGAAGGGGTTGGGGGTGAATCAGCTGTTTGAGTAATGGTCACCATCAGGCCAGGCTTGGGTCCATAACTGTGGGAAGTAGGGGTGCTGAGGTTGCTGTTGCCCACTTGAAAAAATATATACAGTAACAGTCAAAAGTTTGGACACACCCTTGGCATTCTCTCAACCAGCTTCACCTGGAATGCTTTTCCAACAGTCTTGAAGGAATTCCCACATATGCTGAGCACTTGTTGGCTGTTTTTCTCCTTCTTGGTCAAATAGCCCTTACACAGCCTGGAGGTGTGTTTTGGGACATTATCCTGTTGAAAAACAAACAATAGTCCCACTAAGTGCAAACCAGATAGGATGGCGAATCACTGCAGAATGCTGTGGTAGCCATGCTGGTTAAGTGTGCCTTGAATTCTAAATATATAACCAACAGTGTCACCAGCAAAGCACCCCCAGCAAAGCACCAGCAAAGACTTGGTCTTTTACCAAATAGGGCTGTCTTCTGTATACCACCCCTACCTTGTCACAACACAACTGATTGGCTCAAAGGCATTAAGAAGGAAATAAATTCCACAAATTAACTTTTAACAAGGCACACCTGTTAATTGAAATGCATTCCAGGTGACTACCTCATGAAGCTGGTTGAAGCCACTAGAGACTCTAGGTTTGAGCCCAGACTCTGTCGCAGCCGGCCGCGACCGGGACGACGCACAATTGGCCTAGCGTCGTCCGGGTTAGGGAGGGTTTGGCCGGTAGGGATATCCTTGTCTCATCGCGCACTAGCGAGCTGTACGGTGTTTCCTCCGACACATTGGTGCGGCTGGCTTCCGGGTTGGATGCGCGCTGTGCTAAGAAGCAGTGCGGCTTGGTTGGGTTGTGTTTCGGAGGACGCATGGCTCTCGACCTTCGTCTCTCCCGAGCCCATACGGGAGTTGTAGCGATGAGACAAGATAGTAACTACTAACAATTGGATACCACGAAATTGGGGAGAAAAAGGGGGTAATTCTTTTAATTTAAAAAATAATAAATAAATAAATACATTTTAAAAAATGAAGCTGGTTGAGAGAATGCCAAGAGTGTGAAAAGCTGTCATCAAGGCAAAGGGTGGCTACTTTGAAGAATCTCAAATATAAAATATATTTTGATTTGTGTAACACTTTTTTGGTTACTACATGATTCCATATGTGTTATTTCATAGTTGTGATGTCTTCACTATTATTCTACAATGTAGAAAATAATAAAAATAAAGAAAAACCCTTGAATTAGTAGGTGTGTCCAAACGTTTGACTGGTACTGTATATATATTAAGCACTGGGCCTTTACTTTTCTAGTATTAGCGGACCAATATAGATGTCTGTAGCACGGGCAAACATTTTTTTACCACATCTCTGGTAGTTGTATAAATAAGAACAGTATCTTGCAGGATTCAATAGTTGGAGTTGTTGCCCTGTCCCTTTCTCTGCGATTGTCATTCTTAAAAAAAAAACTTTTACCCCTTTTTTCATTATAGCCAATTGGTAGTTACAGTCTTGTCCCATTGCTGCAACTCCCGTACAGACTCGGGAGAGGCGAAGGTCGAGAGCCATGCCTCCTCCGAAACACGACCCTGCCTAGCCTCACTGCTTGATTAACCCGGAAACCAGCCACACCAATGTGTTGGAGGAAACACCACCCAGCTGGCGACCAAAGTCAGCTTGCAAGCACCCAGCCCACCACAAGGAGTTGATAAAGCACGATAGGACAAGGGAATCCCGGCCTGCCAAACCTGGACGACGCTGGGCCAATTGTGCATCGCCTCATGAGTCTCCCGGTCACGGCCGGCTGTGACACAGCCTGGGATCGAACCCGGCTCTGCAGTGACACCTCAAGCACTGCGATGCAGTTCCTTAGACTTCTGCGCCACTCAGGAGGTGCAATTGTCATTCTAATGGAATCCAGAAAGATCAAAACCCTTTCTTCAATCATTTACATCAAAAGGTGCAAAGTTAATGGCAAACACACAAAACATCAACTTAAATATCTTTCTTGATCAAATAACATGGAAAACAACTACTTTTTGTGCAGTATTAATTTACCATCCTTACTAACCACTTAATGTAAATGTGCATTACTGTATTGTACATACAGTGGCAAGAAAAAGTATGTGAACTCAGTACAGACAATAGATAAACTCAGTGTGCTTAAACTAATAACACACAAATTATTGTATTTCTTTGTCTATATTGAATACATCATTTAAACATTCACAGTGTAGGTTGGAAAAAGTATGTGAACCCCTAGATTTTGGTTAGATCTACCCTGCCCAATAAAAAACATTCACAAAATTTGAGTTTGCTATTCACAAGAGGCATTGCCTGATGTGAAACATGCCTCTAACAAAACATATCTCAGAAGACCTAAGATTAAGAATGGTTGCCTTGCATAAAGCTGGAAAGGGTTACAAAAGTATCTGTAATAGAAAATCCATGGTAAGACAAATTGTCTATGCATTGAGAAATTTCAGCACTGTTGCTACTCACCCTAGGAGTGGCCGTCCTGCAAAGATGACTGCAAGAGCACAGCGCAGAATGCTCAATGAGGTTAAGAAGAATCCTAGAGTGTCAGCTAGACTTACAGAAATCTCTGGAAGATGCTAACATCTCTGTTGATGAGTCTACAATACGTAAAACACTAAAGATGTAATGGGTGCGTGTTGGTGGCAGGGAAGTCAGGCGCAGGACAATCGAACTTGGTATAAACGGAGTTGTTTAATCAGTGCTTCACAAAACTCCAAAACCAAAATGACAAAAGAATAAAAAGTGGGTAGAAAACCCGTCGCGCACCAACACATAATACACAAACATACAATCAAACAATCTCCGACAAGGACATGAGGGGAAACAGAGGGTTAAATACACAACATGTAATTGATGGGATTGGAACCAGGTTTGAAGGAAGACAAGACAAAACCAATGGAAAATGAAAAATGGATCAGTGATGGCTAGAAGGTCGGTGACGTCGACCGCCGAACACCGCCCGAACAAGGAGAGGGACCGACTTCGGCGGAAGTCGTGACAAAAGAAGAATGGTGTTCATGGGAGGACACCATGGAAGAAGACACTGCTGTCCAAAAAAACATTGCTGCACGTCTGAAGTTCGCAAAAGAGCACATGGATGTTCCACAGCTCTACTGGCAAAATATTCTGTGGACCAATGAAGCTAAAGTTGAGTTGTTTGGAAGGAACACATAACACTATGTGTTCTAAAAAAGGCACAGCACACCAACATCAAAACCTCATCCCCAATGTAAACTATGGTGGAGGGAGCATCATGGTTTGGTGGTGCTTTGCTGCCACAGGGCCTGGACAGCTTGCTATCATCGATGGAAAAATGAATTACCAAGTTTATCAATACATTTTGCAGGAGAATGTAAGGCTATCTGTCCGCCAATTGAAGCTCAACAGAAGTTAGGTGATGCAACAGGACAACAACCCTAAAGACAGAAGTAAATCAACAACAGAATGGCTTGAACAGAAGAAAATACGCCTCCTGGAGTGGCCCAGTCAGTCCAGACCTCACCCCGAATTGAGATGCTGTGGCATGACCTCAAGAGAGAGGTTCACACCAGACATCCCAGGAATATTGTGGAACTGAAACAGTTTAGTAAAGAGGAATGGTCCAAAATTCCTCCTGACCGTTGTGCAGGTCTGATCCGTAACTACAGAAAACATTTGGTTGAGGTTATTGCTGCCAAAGGAGGGTCAACCTGTTATTAAATCCAAGGGTTCACATACTTTTTCCAACTTGCACTGTGAATGTTTACACGGTGTGTTCAATAAAGACAATTATAATTGTTTGTGTGTTATTAGTTTAAGCAGACTGTTTGTCTATTGTTGTAACTTAGATGAAGATCAGATCATATTTTATGACCAATTTATGCAGAAATCCAGGTAATTCTAACATACGTTTCCTTCCCACTGTTTGCTGGTCACCTAAGTTTGTATCTGTAGATTTTCCATCACCATGAATGAAAACAATGACCAATACAGTAAATTAGTACATTGAGACGTCAGGTGGGTCATGGTGATGTGATGTGATGATGAGGCCAGGCTAGGGTCTCCATGTTAACATGACACATCAGGTCAGGCTAGGATATCCATGTTAACATGGCCCATCAGGCCATGCTAGGATATCCATGTTAACATGACCCATCAGGCCAGGCTAGGGCCTCCATGTTAACATGACCCATCAGGCCAGGCTAGGGTCTCCATGTTAACATGGCCCATCAGGCCAGGCTAGGATATCCATGTTAACATGACCCATCAGGACCGGCTAGGATATCCATGTTAACATGACCCATCAGGCCAGGCTAGGGTCTCCATGTTAACATGGCCCATCAGGCCAGGCTAGGGTCTCCATGTTAACATGGCCCATCAGGCCAGGCTAGGTACTCCATGTTAACATGACCCATCAGGCCAGGCTAGGGTCTCCATGTTAACATGACCCATCAGGCCAGGCTAGGATATCCATGTTAACATGACCCATCAGGCCAGGCTAGGATATCTATGTTAACATGACCCATCAGGCCAGGCTATGGTCTCCATGTTAACATGACCCATCAGGCCAGGCTAGGATATCCATGTTAACATGACCCATCAGGCCAGGCTAGGGTCTCCATGTTAACATGGCCCATCAGGCCAGGCTAGGGTCTCCATGTTAACATGACCCATCAGGCCAGGCTAGGATATCCATGTTAACATGACCCATCAGGCCAGGCTAGGGTCTCCATGTTAACATGACCCATCAGGCCAGGCTAGGATATCCATGTTAACATGACCCATCAGGCCAGGCTAGGGTCTCCATGTTAACATGGCCCATCAGGCCAGGCTAGGATATCCATGTTAACATGACCCATCAGGCCAGGCTAGGATATCCATGTTAACATGACCCATCAGGCCAGGCTAGGATATCCATGTTAACATGACCCATCAGGCCAGGCTAGGGTCTCCATGTTAACATGACCCATCAGGCCAGGCTAGGGTCTCCATGTTAACATGACCCATCAGGCCAGGCTAGGGTCTCCATGTTAACATGACCCATCAGGCCAGGCTAGGATATCCATGTTAACATGACCCATCAGGCCAGGCTAGGATATCCATGTTAACATGACCCATCAAGCCAGGCTAGGGTCTCCATGTTAACATGACCCATCAGGCCAGGCTAGGATATCCATGTTAACATGACCCATCAGGCCAGGCTAGGGTCTCCATGTTAACATGACCCATCAGGCCAGGCGAGGATATCCATGTTAACATGACCCATCAGGCCAGGCTAGGATCTCCATGTTAACATGGCCCATCAGGCCAGGCTAGGATCTCCATGTTAACATGACCCATCAGGCCAGGCTAGGATCTCCATGTTAACATGGCCCATCAGGCCAGGCTAGGATATCCATGTTAACATGACCCATCAGACCAGGCTAGGGTCTCCATGTTAACATGGCCCATCAGGCCAGGCTAGGATATCCATGTTAACATGGCCCATCAGGCCAGGCTAGGATCTCCGTGTTAACAGGACCCATCAGGCCAGGCTAGGGTCTCCATGTTAACATGACCCATCAGGCCAGGCTAGGGTCTCCATGTTAACATGACCCATCAGGCCAGGCTAGGGTCTCCATGTTAACATGACCCATCAGGCCAGGCTAGGATATCCATGTTAACATGACCCATCAGGCCAGGCTAGGATATCCATGTTAACATGACCCATCAGGCCAGGCTAGGATCTCCATGTTAACAGGACCCATCAGGCCAGGCTAGGATATCCATGTTAACATGACACAGACAAATGTCCCTTTCCACTGGGCTCAGGCTTAACACGCTTCATATCACATGTCAATACAATGGAACTGGAAGAGACTGACACCATGGGACCTATTTGTAATGGTTTGACCAGACTGAAGAGAGTAAAAGGTGTATGATAGAACTGTGATAGAACTGTGATAGAGCTGTGATAGAGCTGTGATAGAGCTGTGCTAGAACTGTGATAGAACTGTGATAGAACTGTTATAGAACTGTGATAGAACTGTGATAGAACTGTGATAGAACTGTGATAAAGCTGGGATAGAACTGTGATAGAACTGTGATAGAGCTGGGATAGAACTGTGATAGAACTGTGATAAAGCTGGGAAAGAACTGTGATAGAGCTGTGATAGAACTGTGATAGAACTGTGATAGAACTGGGATAGAACTGTGATATAACTGTGATAGAACTGTGATAAAGCTGGGATAGAACTGTGATAGAACTGTGATAGAGCTGGGATAGAACTGTGATAGAACTGTGATAGAGCTGTGATAAAGCTGGTATAGAACTGTGATAGAACTGTGATAAAGCTGGGATAGAACTGTGATAGAACTGTGATAAAGCTGGGATAGAACTGTGATAGAGCTGTGATAGAGCTGTCATAGAACTGTGATAGAGCTGTGATGGAACTGTGATAGAACTGTGATAGAGCTGTGATAGAACTGTGATAGAACTGTTGTAGAACTGTTACAGAACTGTGATAGTACTGTTATAGAGCTGTGATAGAACTGTGATATTACTGGATCATTATTTCCATGGATGTTGAGGTCTGAAGCAGAATGACAACTGAGAACAGTCAAATAATAAAAACAAACCATCTCTTCATGTCACACTTGTGCTGTGTGAGTGTGTGTGTGTGAGTGTGTGTGTGTGTGTGTGTGTGTGTGTGTGTGTATGTGTGTGTGTGCTGCTACTTAACACTTAACACAACACAACACTTTGCACAACGCGCGCAGAGGAGGCCTGACCAAAGACAGACATTATGTAACAGCCGCGGGTGTGTGTGTGTGTGGTTGTTAGCTAGCGTTAGAAAACCTTACATGTGCTTATACAACCCCTAATCACATCCTTTAGAAACAACATTAGCCTTGTTAGTGGGGTCTGTGGCTTCTCTGTACTTTTACCATCACAAAGAACAGGGCTAGCTGTGGTGGGACTCTGACAGTTCAACACAGGTGGGCTAGCTGCCCAGTGCAGAGTGGTGGGACTCTGACAGTTCAACTCAGGTGGGCTAGCTGCCTAGTGCAGAGTGGTGGGACTCTGACAGTTCAACTCAGGTGGGCTAGCTGCCCAGTGCAGAGTGGTGGGACTCTGACAGTTCAACTCAGGTGGGCCAGCTGCCCAGTGCAGAGTGGTGGGACTCTGACAGTTCAACTCAGGTGGGCCAGCTGCCCAGTGCAGAGTGATGGGACTCTGACAGTTCAACTCAGGTGGGCTAGCTGCCCAGTGCAGAGTGATGGGACTCTGACAGTTCAACTCAGGTGGGCTAGCTGCCCAGTGCAGAGTGGTGGGACTCTGACAGTTCAACTCAGGTGGGCTAGCTGCCCAGTGCAGAGTGGTGGGACTGACAGTTCAACTCAGGTGGGCTAGCTGCCCAGTGCAGAGTGGTGGGACTCTGACAGTTCAACTCAGGTGGGCTAGCTGCCCAGTGCAGAGTGGTGGGACTCTGACAGTTCAACTCAGGTGGGCTAGCTGTCCAGTGCAGAGTGGTGGGACTCTGACAGTTCAACTCAGGTGGGCTAGCTGCCCAGTGCAGAGTGGTGGGACTCTGACAGTTCAACTCAGGTGGGCTAGCTGCCCAGTGCAGAGTGGTGGGACTCTGACAGTTCAACTCAGGTGGGCTAGCTGCCCAGTGCAGAGTGGTGGGACTCTGACAGTTCAACTCAGGTGGGCTAGCTGCCCAGTGCAGAGTGGTGGGACTCTGACAGTTCAACTCAGGTGGGCTAGCTGCCTAGTGCAGAGTGGTGGGACTCTGACAGTTCAACTCAGGTGGGCTAGCTTCAGTTCAACTCAGGTGGGCTAGCTGCCCAGTGCAGAGTGGTGGGACTCTGACAGTTCAACTCAGGTGGGCTAGCTGCCCAGTGCAGAGTGGTGGGACTCTGACAGTTCAACTCAGGTGGGCTAGCTGCCCAGTGCAGAGTGGTGGGACTCTGACAGTTCAACTCAGGTGGGCTAGCTGCCCAGTGCAGAGTGGTGGGACTCTGACAGTTCAACTCAGGTGGGCTAGCTGCCCAGTGCAGAGTGGTGGGACTCTGACAGTTCAACTCAGGTGGGCTAGCTGCCCAGTGCAGAGTGGTGGGACTCTGACAGTTCAACTCAGGTGGGCTAGCTGCCCAGTGCAGAGTGGTGGGACTGACAGTTCAACTCAGGTGGGCTAGCTGCCCAGTGCAGAGTGGTGGGACTCTGACAGTTCAACTCAGGTGGGCTAGCTGCCCAGTGCAGAGTGGTGGGACTGACAGTTCAACTCAGGTGGGCTAGCTGCCCAGTGCAGAGTGGTGGGACTCTGACAGTTCAACTCAGGTGGGCTAGCTGCCCAGTGCAGAGTGGTGGGACTGACAGTTCAACTCAGGTGGGCTAGCTGCCCAGTGCAGAGTGGTGGGACTCTGACAGTTCAACTCAGGTGGGCTAGCTGCCCAGTGCAGAGTGGTGGGACTCTGACAGTTCAACTCAGGTGGGCTAGCTGCCCAGTGCAGAGTGGTGGGACTCTGACAGTTCAACTCAGGTGGGCTAGCTGCCCAGTGCAGAGTGGTGGGACTCTGACAGTTCAACTCAGGTGGGCTAGCTGCCCAGTGCAGAGTGGTGGGACTCTGACAGTTCAACTCAGGTGGGCTAGCTGCCCAGTGCAGAGTGGTGGGACTCTGACAGTTCAACTCAGGTGGGCTAGCTGCCCAGTGCAGAGTGGTGGGACTCTGACAGTTCAACTCAGGTGGGCTAGCTGCCCAGTGCAGAGTGGTGGGACTCTGACAGTTCAACACAGGTGGGCTAGCTGCCCAGTGCAGAGTGGTGGGACTCTGACAGTTCAACTCAGGTGGGCTAGCTGCCCAGTGCAGAGTGGTGGGACTGACAGTTCAACTCAGGTGGGCTAGCTGCCCAGTGCAGAGTGGTGGGACTGACAGTTCAACTCAGGTGGGCTAGCTGCCCAGTGCAGAGTGGTGGGACTGACAGTTCAACTCAGGTGGGCTAGCTGCCTAGTGCAGAGTGGTGGGACTCTGACAGTTCAACACAGGTGGGCTAGCTGCCCAGTGCAGAGTGGTGGGACTCTGACAGTTCAACACAGGTGGGCTAGCTGCCCAGTGCAGAGTGGTGGGACTCTGACAGTTCAACACAGGTGGGCTAGCTGCCTAGTGCAGAGTGGTGGGACTCTGACAGTTCAACTCAGGTAGGCTAGCTGCCCAGTGCAGAGTGGTGGGACTCTGACAGTTCAACACAGGTGGGCTAGCTGCCCAGTGCAGAGTGGTGGGACTCTGACAGTTCAACACAGGTGGGCTAGCTGCCCAGTGCAGAGTGGTGGGACTCTGACAGTTCAACACAGGTGGGCTAGCTGCCTAGTGCAGAGTGGTGGGACTCTGACAGTTCAACTCAGGTGGGCTAGCTGCCTAGTGCAGAGTGCTGGGACTCTGACAGTTCAACACAGGTGGGCTAGCTGCCCAGTGCAGAGTGGTGGGACTCTGACAGTTCAACACAGGTGGGCTAGCTGCCTAGTGCAGAGTGGTGGGACTCTGACAGTTCAACTCAGGTGGGCTAGCTGCCCAGTGCAGAGTTGTGGGACTGACAGTTCAACACAGGTGGGCTAGCTGCCCAGTGCAGAGTGGTGGGACTCTGACAGTTCAACTCAGGTGGGCTAGCTGCCCAGTGCAGAGTGGTGGGACTCTGACAGTTCAACTCAGGTGGGCTAGCTGCCTAGTGCAGAGTGGTGGGACTCTGACAGTTCAACTCAGGTGGGCTAGCTGCCCAGTGCAGAGTGGTGGGACTCTGACAGTTCAACTCAGGTGGGCTAGCTGCCTAGTGCAGAGTGGTGGGACTCTGACAGTTCAACTCAGGTGGGCTAGCTGCCTAGTGCAGAGTGGTGGGACTCTGACAGTTCAACACAGGTGGGCTAGCTGCCCAGTGCAGAGTGGTGGGACTCTGACAGTTCAACTCAGGTGGGCTAGCTGCCCAGTGCAGAGTGGTGGGACTCTGACAGTTCAACTCAGGTGGGCTAGCTGCCCAGTGCAGAGTGGTGGGACTCTGACAGTTCAACTCAGGTGGGCTAGCTGCCTAGTGCAGAGTGGTGGGACTCTGACAGTTCAACTCAGGTGGGCTAGCTGCCCAGTGCAGAGTGGGACACAACAACACACACACACACACACACAATAACACACACACACACACACACACACACACACACACACACACACACACACACACACACACACACACACACACACACACACACACACACACACACACACACACACACACACACACACACAATGTACAGCCTTAATGGAGTGGAGCAATACAGAGACGTTGTTGTTGTTGTCTACAGTTTCTACTACAACACATTATTAGATATTGTGAGTGTGTATGTTTGTGTCCGTGTGTGTGCGTGCGTGCGTGTGTGCGTGCATGTGAGTGTGTGTGTGTGTGTGTGTGTGTGTGTGTGTGTGTGTGTGTGTGTGTGTGTGTGTGTGTGTGTGTGTGTGTGTGTGTGTGTGTGTGTGTGTGTGTGTGTGTGTGTGTAAAAAGCGTTTATCCTGGGCCCGACCTCTTGGACTGATGTCCGATGGTGAAGGGATCTAGTACTAATCCCTTAATATCACTACACCCCACTGAGATACTGCCACCGTTACCATGACTACACTAAGATGGGATGTGTTGTTTGGCAGAGGGTGTTGCATATGGAGCATTCCCCAGTGCAACCTAGACTACTCCTATTTGAGTTCCGTCCAGTGAGACGAGAGATCTTTGGAGCAGGAATGTATTTTAGGCTGTGGATGCTAATTTAACGTTTGTCTATTTCTACGTGCTAATGTAAGGTTAACTGCTGACTCAGTGTTGTTGGACATATTCCCATTTATTGGCTCTGAGATCCTTTTAAGGTTATTACCAGATTGATTTAGGCAGTGGGTATTACAGGGCTGTCTTAGTTCAGCTTGGTTACAGTGAGGCCGCAGGGTTACATTTAATATTGTTAGCTTCGACGGACATTATCCCTGTGTGGGTGGTTTTAAACCCTGTGTACTAATGCAGTGTGTGTGTGTGTGTGTGTGTGTGTGTGTGTGTGTGTGTGTGTGTGTGTGTGTGTGTGTGTGTGTGTGTGTGTGTGTATTATACCTGTGCAGCAGTATTTCTGTCCACTGATGGGTGTGTATCTAAGTGCTGTCACAGTGGTATCATGGTATCAGGTAGCCCTGCCTGGCTGGCTGTCCCCAGTGTGTACTCCTGTATATGTTTGCAATTTAGTTAAGCAAGCCAATAGTGACGTACTTGCCAGAGATGAATTGAGACAGGTAATTGTGGCTAAGTCTCAAATGGCTCCCACAGGGCTCTAGTCAACAGTAGTGCACTATGTAGTGAATAGGGTGCCATTTGGGATGCAACCTGCACAGCACAATATTAGCCTGGGTATCCATTACCCCTCTTTTGTTAGCCATGCAGGCTATTATTATAAGCTACTGTGAGAGAGAGAGAGAGAGAGAGAGAGAGAGAGAGAGAGAGAGAGAGAGAGAGAGAGAGAGAGAGAGAGAGAGAGAGAGAGAGAGAGAGAGAGAGAGAGAGAGAGAGAGAGAGAGAGAGAGAGAGAGAGAGAGAGAGAGAGAGAGAGAGAGAGAGAGAGAGAGAGAGAGAGAGAGAGAGAGAGAGAGAGAGAGAGAGAGAGAGAGAGAGAGAGAGAGAGAGAGAGAGAGAGAGTCCCATAGGCACAACAACAAGGGGTATAAAACATGTATGAGCATTACGGTTATAATCATGTATGCAGGTAGCCTAGCGGTTGGGCCAGTAACCAAAAGGTCACTGGTTCGAATCACGAGTCGACTAGATGCAAAATCTGTCGATGTGGCCTTGAGCAAGGCACTTAATCCTAATTGCTCATGTAAGTCTCTCTGTATAAGAGCGTCTGTTAAATCACTAAAATGTAAATGGAATGGAATCCTTATTTGTGAAACAGCCACATCCATTTGAGATATTACAACAACAAAGAAGATACTGCAAACAACAAACAGTGTTTTTCCTCAGACATCATTGCACCACAATATGAACTGTAATAGTTTTTACCCTGCTGTGCAACGTCCTCAGCTCGCCAACAAAACCAATAACAACGGAGGTGGGGCGGCTAGTGGCGCAGATTCCATCTTTAAAGTATGTTATTAGAAGGCTTATAATATGTTTTGTCTCTATGCTGGACTGTTATTTAGTCATTATTAGACATTATAAGGTGGTCCTACATGGTTATGATAAGTCATTATTCCTAATACCTACAGACTTAAAGTTACCCAAATCTGTTTTCCCGGGTTGTAGTTGAGTTGGTTCAGGGCCTGTTATTCCCACTGGAGATGTGTGTGTGTTTGTGTGTTTTTGGTTTTATTAGTCCTCACAAGGATAGTAAAACAAGGAAAATTGGGGACATTTCTCACATCCCCACAAGGAAAAAGGGTTAGGGTAGGGTTAGGTTAATTAAAAAACTATTTTTTTATGGGAATCAATTGTTTGGTCCCCACAAGGATAGTAAAACAAACGTGTGTGTGTGTGTGTGTGTGTGTGTGTGTGTGTGTGTGTGTGTGTGTGTGTGTGTGCGTACATACACGTGTGGAGATGTAACATCAACATGGGACAACGTCAGCTGCCTAGAAATTGCTGATCCAAGCCAAAATGAAATGTATCCGTGTCAGGTTGTATAATGTAGGCAGGCAGGCAAGTACACACACACGTATGCACACCCCCACAGAAACACATGCGCGCACATACACACACACACACACACACACACACACACACACACACACACACACACACACACACACACACACACACACACACACACACACACACACACACACACACACACACACACACACACACACACACACTTATACACAGACATACTGTAGCAGATATAGACTAACAGGACGGAGTTCACACAACACTGACCAACAAACACTCACACACACCAATGTAGAAATGACTGTCCCTTTTATCTGAACTCATTATTAACATGTCATATTGGTCCTACAGTATGTACTGCTCTAGTAGAGCGGTAACACAGAGCATGAGCACAACAGTGTGTTGATACAGATGAATATGATGAAGTTATGAATGTGTAGGATGCTGCTGGGTAGTTAGCTGACTCCGTGCCGCTAGGAAACATCTCAGGAGGGGAGCTACGATTTGAGGAGGCTCAATTGAATCCTGGCAGGTAATCTGTTCAAACAGATGAGTTTGAAGTTATATTTGGCTACAGATTAGTGAGTTCCCCACTGCTCAGAGAAATCCTACTGCCAACTCTTTTTGACAATCACATGTGATTATTAGTGCAGTACTCTGGTCAGGAAGCCCAGGGTTGCAGTGTGTACAGTACTGTACATACAATCCTATCACTATAACTGTGGTGCACAGCTTGTCCCTCAATGCATAGAAATATATAGACCTTATGTAGCTACTCAAACAAACTCTCTCCTCCTCGCAATGACCAGATTCCTGCTCTGCTCCCTATCACAGCGTGGCAGAATGAGCCAGGCTGTGTCCCAAATAGCACCATAGCCTGGGCCTTGGTCAAAAGTAGTGCACTATATAGAGAATTGGGTGCCATTTGGAATTCACCCCCAGAGTGCAAAAGGAAGTTATCAGCTCTCTCTCTCATCCCCTACCCATAATCCTCTTGGAGCGAGAAAAGTGTTAAGTATTAGCACACGCACGCACGCACGCACGCACGCACGCACGCACGCACGCACGCACGCACGCACGCACGCACGCACGCACGCACGCACGCACGCACGCACACACACACACACACACACACACACACACACACACACACACCAACTCCCCTCACAAGAAGAAAGGTGTAATGAACAGGTGTCTCTGGACTTAATCTGCTGCATGTCTTTAAATGAGCTGCAGTTTTTAGAACAGCTCTTCTTCTTCCTGTTCCTGCCAGACTCATGCAGGTAGAGAGAGGTGGTTCTGCCCTGGTCACAGTACTCTCTGTAGCCTGAGTGCCAGTCTGTTTCTATCATGGCTTGACAATGACAAATGGCGTTGGCAGGAGCATAAACAGATCTGGGACCAGATCTGCATCGGTTTAAAAACTGCAACTGCTAAAAATGATTTGATTACTGTACTGCACACACTACTACAAGCTTATAGTTGTGTATTGCTGAGTGGTTTAATATACTGTATATATACATTGACTTGTGCTCCTGGCAGTAATAAGCATTATGTGTTAATTGTCTGTATGTAGTATCTTCCTACTGAGCCTCAGGATGATCCCTTCATCCAATTATTTGGAAGACTTGGGAAGACGGACTGAGTAGTTAGGGCTGGTCATGACACTACTATACAGAAACAGCATCTCAAATGGCACCCTATACCCTAGTATAGGCACTGATTTTGACCAGAGCCCATAGGGAATAGGGTGCTCTTTGCGACGTAGCATGAGACTGTTGTGAACATGTCCAGTTGGAAGCCATGTTGAGCGTGTTCCAGTTACTACTACACTGTTGCTGAAGGGAAAAGTCATGCTGGCCCTTAGGACCACTGTATCTGACCGTATCCCACAGTCCTCTCTGCTACGCCACCCTCTGCTCCGCTCCGCACCGACTTCTGAAAGGAAGAGTGGGCTTCTTAGGATTAACACATGCTAGATTGACTGGTTGGGGCCGCCCAGACATATTTAGGCAGGGGAACGAAGGGAGGCACTGGAGGGATGCATACGAGGGAGGTGTAGGGAGGCATACGAGGGAGGTGTAGGGAGGCATACGAGGGAGGTGTGGGGAGGCAGGGGAGGGAGAGAGGCGGATGGGAAGGAGGGAAGGAGGCAGACAGAGTAATTGGGAAGCATTTATTCCCTGGGTGGAGTCAGTGTGGAGAAGCTCAGTGCAATGTAACAGAGAAAGCTGTGTCTGCTCAGTATAATGTAATGTATGAAGTAAAGAGTTTTCTCCTCTCAAAGTGTCTTCTCTGAAATCCCAGAGGGAAATGTAAGAGTTGGAGTGTGGCTTAGTATTTTAGGTTTCTCTTAACAGTGTAACTATCTCTGTTAACTTTGATTCATTTAGCAGACCCTCTTATCCAGAATCACTTACAGGAGCAATTAGGGTTAAGTGCCTTGCTCAAGGGCACATCGACAGATGTTTCAATTGGTTAGCTCAGGTATTCAAACAGGGAAACCTTTCGGTTACTGGCCCAACACTCTTCCTTCAAATATTTTTTATTGAACACACACAAGAATGGTGTATAGGTATAAAAGACAAGTATATAATTCTTATCTAAACATAAAAGAGCAGACAGAAACAACAAGACCCAGAGTTCTGGGTACAAAACAAATATTACAGAACAAGGACAGGTAGAAAGAAAGAGGGTAGATGTCCCCCCCTTTATCCCTTCCCCTTATTCCCCTCCCGACTGCTCGGGTGGCGGTGCCAGCACATGCTGCCCAAAGGTAGATTAAAATATTACAATTGAGAGTGCGTTAAAAAGTACAAATTCACAGCGCCGACTGGTCCAAGTAAGAGAGGAAAGGCTGCCAGATTTGATCAAATGTTGATAATTTATTGTTCAGAATATATCTAATTCTTTCTAAGTGTACAGTGTTTGCCAATTCGCTGAGCCATAATTTGGTAGTGGGCGCTTCCCTCCTTTTCCAAAACAACAAGATTAGTTTTTTTGCCGAAATGAGACTGTAAGAGATGAGTTGTTTTGGGGGGTTGGTTAATCCGTTTAGGGAATCAGACACTCCCAGGATTATCAGAAGCGGGTCTGGGTCTATTGAAGTCTCCAGAACTTCAGAGAGGATCCTAAAAATTCCACACCAATAACCATACAAGCTAGAGCAGGGGTGTCAAACTCAAATACCCAGTGGGCCAAAATGTAAAACCTGAACAAAGTCGCGGGCCAACATTGAACAAATGAACCTTTTAATATGGACCCAAACAAGTTTTGCTTTAACATTGAATATGGAACAAGCATCGCTTATTACCATACAATATATAATTTAATAGTGGAGACATGCAAAATCGAATTTCAAATGAAAAAACACATCAATGGCATTCATTTATTAAATAAATAAAATTTAAATAAAAATCGTATGCCTCTTTTCTATTTGCAGCCTTCTGATTTAAATACCAAAATAAACTTTTTCCACTGGCTAATAATTTTACAAATAAAATGATAATAAATCAATCAACCATTCAAGCCCATGCCTTGTAGCAAGAAAAAGTGCACAAAGAAAACGTTAGTTATTGCACACTGATCTAATCTGATGTGCCCAAGCCAGATACCTGGCATCTCTTCTTGGATGCTAGTTCATCAATGTCTGGGCTCAGGCTCTGAGCTGAAGAAATCCTCAGTATCGAGCGAAGGTGTTCATCAGTCAGACGTCTCCTGTGAGTTGTTTTGGTCATCTTCATCGAGGAGAAAAGTTGCTCGCATAGATAAGTGCTGCCGAACATGGAGAGCATCTGAGCAGCTTGGGTGCGGAGCTGAGGCATTGTGTCAGGGATGAACTGTGGAAACTGTGCGGCGCCCACAGCATCATACTTTGACTTCAGCGTGTCGTTGCACTGGAGTTCAATCAGCTCCATTTGGATGTTGGTTGGTGCATTTTCCACATCAACTGCGAAGGGATTACTAAGCAGTTCAAACCTACATTTCTGGACATCGAAGTCGGCAAATCGCCGGCTAAACTCAGCGGCGAGAACACTGAGTTTTTCAGCAAACTGTGCGCATGGGAACACGGCGGTAGAGATCTGCGCTTTTATGGTTTGGCAGCAGGGAAAATGGCAAGGGTTTCCTTGCAGCATCTGATTCTCCCACAGGCACAGTTTAGTTTTAAAGGCCCTCACTGCAGCGTACATGTCTGTGATACTGTCACAGAGGAGAGGGCGTTTCTGGGTCCTGTCCTGATTGGCACGCGAAAACAACAGCAGAGCATTATGGGATTCGTAGTATTAGCGGTGAATGCGCTGTATAATACCGGCGGGCCAGCTCTAGTAGTAATTTGGTATTGTCTCGCGGGCCAAATATAATTACCCCGCGGGCCAAATTTGGCCCGCGGGCCAGAGTTTGACACCCATGAGCTAGAGCATAGGGCAAATCAGTGGAGTAGTGTACCCTGCGCAGCCTGACATGTATCACACATAGGGGATGTATCAGGAAATATCCTATGCAGTTTGGTTTTGGAATAGTGTAATCTGTGTAATACCTTGAATTGTATGAGACGATGTCTGGAGTTAATGGAGCATGTGTGGATGTACTCCAAGCTATCTTCCCAGTCTGCCACCGAAATGTCAGTCCCTAGTTCTTCCTCCCATTTTGCCTTAATGGCATCTGTAGAAGGTGTGCTAACCAATTGAAAAGCATCATATAGACGAGATATCAGTTTGTCCGAGGTGGGGGATGTTTTTATGCATCCGTGAAACATGGAAGACTTAGCGTTCCCAAATGTCGGGAGGTGTTTTCTAACATAGTCTCTGATTTGTAGGTATCTGAAAAAGTTACTTCTGGGAGGATTATAAGTTTCCCTCAGCAGCTCAAAGGAAGCAAAGGTCCCTTCTATATATAAATCCCCTATGGTACTTATCCCCAACTCTCCCCATTGCTCAAAGGTGTTATCAAGGTTAGAGGGGGAAAAGGAGGGGTTCCTGGCAACAGGGAGCATGAATGACATTGGTCTAAGCTCAAAGTGGGTTTTAATTTGTTATGTATAATAGGATTGTTACGATAAAGTGACCTCTCCAGATTCTGGCCCAACACTCTTAACCGCTAGGCTACCTGACGCCCCTGTTACATGATTCCGTCAAGGCTTCCATCCGTGGGACTGGCATGTATGTGTTGTCATGCTGTCTGTTGTGTGAAAAGTAGGTAGGGATGGATGCAACTGACAGATGGACACCATGTACTCTGCGTCATGTATCCATGCCAACCATAACACAACAATCATCTCAAAGGAAGTTATTACTGTCACATGTAACGTCAGTGAAAAATATGTAAAATAGGTATTTACTCCTGAAACCTTGCATCAACAATGTGTTTGTTTTCTCAGCTATAACCCAAATGTCTTCAGACCAAAATGTTACAAATAGTCTCTATTTGTATAGACTACTAGATCTTTTTTGTGTCCTTAACACTTGGATGTCAGTAAGTGATCACACACTCCTTGTGAGCCTTCACTGTACTGTACATTGACTTATGACTGTGTAATGTATCTCTTCTAGCTACGTCACATCAGCCTGTGACTGACAGAGAGGATAGGCAGACTGTGGTTCTATGACTTATGACTGTGTACTGTATCTCTTCTAGCTACGTCACATCAGCCTGTGACTGACAGAGAGGATAGGCAGACTGTGCTTCTATGACTTATGACTGTGTACTGTATCTCTTCTAGCTACGTCACATCAGCCTGTGACTGACAAAGAGAATAGGCAGACTGTGGTTCTATGACTTATGACTGTGTAATGTATCTCTTCAAGCTACGTCACATCAGCCTGTGACTGACAGAGAGGATAGGCAGACTGTGGTTCTATGACTTATGACTGTGTACTGTATCTCTTCTAGCTACGTCACATCAGCCTGTGACTGACAGAGAGGATAGGCAGACTATGCTTCTATTTATTCAGCCCATCAGAAACAATTAGAAGGGTTTTGGCAGCCTGTGGGCCCTGGTCAGACATAGTGCACTATTTAGGGAATAGGGTTCCATTTGGGATGTAGCGCTTGTTCTCCTGACCGGCTGCATGGTGAGAATGTGATGATTCAGGGCTCGTTGTATAGATGTCACATCGATGTGGTTCTCTTACTCTGACCTGACTTAGGAACAGGCAGGTTATTGAGCGGTAGAGGGAGAGGGAAAAGGAGAATGAGAAAGGGGGGGAGAAGAAGAGGGGGAGGGTAAGAGAGAGCTGGGGGAGCGAGAGAAGGAGAAAATGGGGGGAGAAGAGAAAGAGGGAAGGAGGTAGAAAGAGAGTGAGCGAGACCTGCATTACTTAACTTGAGTTAGTTCCCTGAGCTGATGCATAGGCTTTGGCTCAGCAGTCTAACACAGCATTGTGGTGTGCAGGAAGATACCTGGGTTTGAACCCAGTCGGTCATATAGGGTTCGTCTCAAAACGTATCCCATTCCCTAAGGGCCCTCGTCAAAAGTAGTGGACTTTATAGGGAATAGGGTGTCATTTGGGAAAGGCACGTGAAGATGTATGAATAAAACAGCAGAGAGAGTTGGTTCTGTCCAGCTACAGAAGGTGTGAAGTAGGAGCAGGTGGTCATGGTAACGTCCTGTGGTGTGAACAGTGGGCCTGGCCCAGGGCTCACAGACCCTTCATCCTTCGGTTCCATGATGTAAGACTGGCCCACGTCATAACGTAGAGCTGCACAACCTAGAGAGGGTTGACACCATGCCATAGAGCTGCACAATCTAGAGTGGATTGACACTGTGCCATAGAGCTTAAAATCTAGAGAGGGTTGACACCCATGCCATAGATCTTAAAATCTAGAGATGGGTGACACCATGCCATCGATCTTAAAATCTAGAGAGCGTTGACACCATGCCATAGAGCTTAAAATCTATAGGATTGACACCATGCCATAGATCTTAAAATCTAGAGAGGGTTGACACCATGTCATAGAGCTTAAAATCTAGAAAGGGTTGACACTGTGCTATAGAGCTGCATAATCTAGAGAGGATTGACACCATGCCATAGAGCTTAAAATCGAGAGAGGGTTGATACTGCGCCATAGAGCTGCATAATCTAGAGAGGTTCCCGTTCAAATTGCTCACTATTCCCTATATAGAATAGGGTGCCATTTTGGACCTACCCAACGTTGTGGTGTGTCGGTAGGTGAGGTGAGCTAGGTCTCCCAGTCTGATCTCTTGCTGCTTCAGGGAGCCACATTCATTACATCTAGGAGTTCTTCCCTAAACACTAAACTCTCAGCGACAGGCCGTTGTGTAATTGTCCTGCTGTCTGTCTGCGCGGCAGGAGCTACGTCAACTCCACTCTCTCTCAAGGAGCCACTCTCACGCTCTCAGATAGGGCTGGGGCAGGCTGGGGTATAGTATTGGGGCTGCATAGTACTGGGGCTGGGATATAGTACTGGGGCTGGGGTATAGTACTGGGGTTAGGGTATAGTACTATGGTTAGGGTATAGTACTGGGGTTGGGGTATAGTACTGGGGCTGGGGTATAGTACTGGGGTTAGGGGTATAGTGTTGGGGCTGGGGTATAGTACTGGGGTTGGGGGTATAGTAATGGAGCTGGGATTTAGTACTGGGGTTAGGGGTATAGTGTTGGGGCTGGGGTATAGTACTGGGGTTAGGGGTATAGTGTTGGGGCTTGGGTATAGTACTGGGGCTGGGGTATAGGGCTGGAGCTGGAGCTGGAGTTGGGGTATAGTACTGGGGCTGGGGCTGGAGTATAAGGCTGGCGCTGGCGTATAGTACTGGGGCTGGGGTAGAGGGCTGGGGCTGTGGTTGGGGTATAGTACTGGGGCTGGCGTTTATAGTACTGGGGCTGGGGTTGAGGTATAGGGCTGGGGCTGGGGTACAGTACTGGGGCTGGCATATAGGGCTGGGACTGGCGTATAGTACAGTGGCTCGGGTTGGTGTATAGGGCTGGAGTTGGGGTATAGTACTGGGGCTGGAGTATAGGGCTGGGGCTGGAGTTGGGATACAGTACTGGGGCTGTCGTATAGGGCTGGGGCTGGCCTGTAGTACTGGGGCTCAGGTATTGGGCTGGGGCTGGCCTATAGTACTGGGGCTGGAGTATAGGGCTGGAGCTGGCCTATAGTACTGGGGCTGGAGTATAGGGCTGGGGCTGGCCTATAGTACTGGGGCTGGTGTATAGGGCTGGGGCTGGCCTATAGTACTGGGGCTGGGGTATAGGGCTGGAGTATAGTGCTGGAGCTGGGGTATAGGGCTGGAGCTATCGTATAGGGCTGGGGCTGGAGTATAGTACTGGGGCTGGCGTATATGGCTGGGGTATAGTGCTGGAGTATAGTACTGTGGCTGGGGTATAGCGCTGGAGCTGGGGTATATTGCTGGGGTATAGTACTGGGGCTGGGGTATAGGGCTGGAGCTGGCCTATAGTACTGGGGCTGGCCTATAGGACTGGGGCTGGCCTATAGTACTGGGGCTGGAGTATAGGGCTGGGGCTGGGGTATAGGGCTGGGGCAGGCCTATAGTACTGAGGCTGGGGTATAGGGTTGGAGCTGGCGTATAGTGCTGGGGTATAGTACTGGGGCTGGGGTATAGGGCTGGAGCTGGCGTATAGGGCTGGGGTATAGTGTTGGGGCTGGCGTATAGGGCTGGGGCTGGAGCTGGAGTTGGGGTATAGTACTGGGGCTGGGGCTGGAGTATAAGGCTGGAGCTGGCGTATAGTACTGGGGCTGGGGTAGAGGGCTGGGGCTGTGGTTGGGGTATAGTACTGGGGCTGGCGTTTATAGTACTGGGGCTGGGGTTGAGGTATAGGGCTGGGGCTGGGGTACAGTACTGGGGCTGGCGTATAGGGCTGGGACTGGCGTATAGTACAGTGGCTCGGGTTGGTGTATAGGGCTGGAGTTGGGGTATAGTACTGGGGCTGGAGTATAGGGCTGGGGCTGGAGTTGGGGGCTGGGGCTGGCCTGTAGTACTGGGGCTCAGGTATTGGGCTGGGGCTGGCCTATAGTACTGGGGCTGGAGTATAGGGCTGGGGCTGGCCTATAGTACTGGGGCTGGAGTATAGGGCTGGGGCTGGCCTATAGTACTGGGGCTGGAGTATAGGGCTGGGGCTGGCCTATAGTACTGGGGCTGGAGTATAGGGCTGGGGCTGACCTATAGTACTGGGGCTGGGGTATAGGGCTGGAGTATAGTGCTGGAGCTGGGGTATAGGGCTGGAGCTATCGTATAGGGCTGGGGATGGAGTATAGTGCTGGGGTATAGTACTGGGGCTGGGGTATAGGGCTGGAGCTGGCCTATAGTACTGGGGCTGGCCTATAGGACTGGGGCTGGCCTATAGTACTGGGGCTGGAGTATAGGGCTGGGGCTGGGGTATAGGGCTGGGGCAGGCCTATAGTACTGAGGCTGGGGTATAGGGTTGGAGCTGGCGTATAGTGCTGGGGTATAGTACTGGGGCTGGCGTATAGGGCTGGAGTATAGTACTGAGGCTCTGGTATAGGGCTGGAGCTGGCGTATAGGGCTGGGGTATAGTGCTGGGGCTGGCGTATAGGGCTGGGGCTGGAGTATAGTACTGGGGCTGGGGTATAGGGCTGGAGTATAGTACTGGGGCTGGGGTATAGGGCTGGAGTATAGGGCTGGGGTATAGTACTGGGGCTGGGGTATAGTATTGGGGCTGGGGTATAGTTCTGGGGCTGAAGTTTAGTGTTGGGGTATAGTACTGGGGATAAGATATTCGGCTGCAGGGTGGGTATCGGGCTGGTGCTGGGGAGTGGGCTGTGCCACCTATGAAGTCAGAACTCCAAGTCAACCTCAGCTCCAACTCATCAGCTACGCTAGACATGTATCATTATCACTGTTCTGTGTATATCTCTTCCCCTCTCACGTTTAGAAGAGGAAACCACACTTCTGTCCACTAGAGAGCAGTGTAACCTCAGTCAAACCTGGAGGCTTCTGGTTATAATGTTAGAAACAGAGGGTCAAAACTAGAAAAAGAGACAGATATGAAGATTTAAAATCTATAGACGTGGCGACAGACAGACTGTGTGTGAGACTGGTCTTAGACAGTCTGTCTTTAGACATCCTGTTTGGTATACAGTCCATGGACATGAGCCTGGTTGTCACACTGTTGACTTGTCAATACCTTCTCACCTGACCTCTTTATTGTGAGGGGTGATGTGTGTGTTACTAGTGTCATGAGGAAGAGTGGATACAGGGATTATACCCTGGTTTCCAGGGAAGAGGCATATACATGTATGTGACTAGACCACAGGCTCTGTACCAAAGAGGACTTTTTATAACAAGATGTGTCTGCCGCTGTAAATGTGTTTAATAATGATTGGTGAATGGTTTGGAAGTCTGGAAGTAGTGAGACCCTCAGCTAGAGTTCCAGAGTCTTATTCAATCAATTCAGGTGTGACATGACAGCACAAACATCATGGCAGCACAATATTTTATTATTTAGTTCCTGTAAATCATTCTTATTTATGTTTTTACTGACATTTTAAACGTTATGATTTCTATTGTTGTGCTTTTTGTCATCATCATCACTGATCTCTTGATCATATGCCTTAAAGCTATTACAATATACAGTAATTATGTTCATCATCATCATCATCATCATCAGTAATATCTTGATCATATGCCTTAAAGCTATTACAATATACAGTAATTATGTTCATCATCATCATCATCAGTAATATCTTGATCATATGCCTTAAAGCTATTACAATATACAGTAATTATGTTCATCATCATCATCATCAGTAATATCTTGATCATATGCCTTAAAGCTATTACAATATACAGTAATAATAATAATCATCATCATCATTGTTTATGTCTATGTATGTGTTTATTTGTGTTGTTTTGTGTGTGTTCTCCATGTCTTTGTGTTGTTTTGTGTGTGTTCTCCATGTCTTGGTGTTGTTTTGTGTGTGTTCTCCATGTCTTGGTGTTGTTTTGTGTGTGTTCTCCATGTCTTGGTGTTGTTTTGTGTGTGTTCTCCATGTCTTGGTGTTGTTTTGTGTGTGTTCTCCATGTCTTGGTGTTGTTTTGTGTGTGTTCTCCATGTCTTGGTGTTGTTTTGTGTGTGTTCTCCATGTCTTGGTGTTGTTTTGTGTGTGTTCTCCATGTCTTGGTGTTGTTTTGTGTGTGTTCTCCATGTCTTGGTGTTGTTTTGTGTGTGTTCTCCATGTCTTGGTGTTGTTTTGTGTGTGTTCTCCATGTCTTGGTGTTGTTTTGTGTGTGTTCTCCATGTCTTTGTGTTGTTTTGTGTGTGTTCTCCATGTCTTGGTGTTGTTTTGTGTGTGTTCTCCATGTCTTGGTGTTGTTTTGTGTGTGTTCTCCATGTCTTGGTGTTGTTTTGTGTGTGTTCTCCATGTCTTGGTGTTGTTTTGTGTGTGTTCTCCATGTCTTGGTGTTGTTTTGTGTGTGTTCTCCATGTCTTGGTGTTGTTTTGTGTGTGTTCTCCATGTCTTGGTGTTGTTTTGTGTGTGTTCTCCATGTCTTTGTGTTGTTTTGTGTGTGTTCTCCATGTCTTGGTGTTGTTTTGTGTGTGTTCTCCATGTCTTGGTGTTGTTTTGTGTGTGTTCTCCATGTCTTTGTGTTGTTTTGTGTGTGTTCTCCATGTCTTTGTGTTGTTTATGCACTGAGCACTGAGCTGTTCACGCTTATCTTTTTAGGGTCAAAGAAGAACAAAAGCCTCAGCCGGCACAGTAAGTAACACATTACCCAGAGTGCTCTAGGCTTTGACACTTCTTCCTGTTGGTCAATGTGGCTTCCTGTCTCAGCGGGTCCCGCCCCTTCTCCCCTGGTATTGGCTCGCCCTGGTGTGTCATTTGCATTCTGATTGGCTTGTAAGGGAGTTTCACCTTTAGGCTCCTTACTTCCTCATCCATGTGTGAACTGGATGCTTCTATTCAGCTACCTTCTGTTCTGCATTATGTCCAAATCTACCTCGAAACACAGCAACTATCTGATCTATATGAAAACGCTATACTACTACTACTACTCCACTACCACCTTCCTAACTATTGGCTGACCATTCGATGCAATTCCCATTTCCATTGGCTTTAGCTTCTTTCCTGCTTTTATACTTCCTCTCCTCCTCTTTCTCTGTTGTTGTGGATGTGGTTGACTGTCCCTCTTTCTTGGTCTGCTGTGATCACAGTGAATGTCCCTGCTAGGCTTCCGTACAGTACCGCCACTCTGACTTTGTGTAAGTCTTGCTGGGTGTGTGTGCTTTAATGGGGGATTCCCTTGTCTCAGCCAGCCCAGACAATGTGTTGATTCTTCATCTTTCTGTGGTGTGGTGTACAGTCACTTTGTTTGCTTACTTATTTGAACAGGTGGTTTAGTCCCTTTAGTGGGATCACTGAGCTGGTAAATAACGTTCTGCAACCGCAGCAAAAGTCCCAAAATGAGAAGGAGCCTGAGCCTGAGCCTGAGCCTGAGACGTAAGTAAGATGTGCACTGTCTGCCCCTGAACCAGACAGTTACTGTAGTAGGCCTAAACATACAGTATGGCTGACTAGTGTGGTCTGTACAGTATGTTTGACCTCTGACCTGTCAGATATTACCAAGAGCATAGGCGGCGTGTGAGTCTCAAGTTTGGGGAAGCTCATTTTCACCATAAAAATTATCCTTTATAATAAATCATTCCATGCATCATCGCTTTTGCAGACTTATGTAAGATAGTCTACTATTGATAATGTGATGAGTACATTGGATAGTCATAATCTATGCCAATAATATAACTCAATCACTGTTAGGGAAATATGTGGCCTTTTATAAACACTTTTCATCCAATTCTACTACACTATACAACTGGAGTTTTATTTTATTTTTATTTAACCTTTATTTAACCAGGCAAGTCAATAAGAACAAATTCTTATTTACAACGATGGCCTGGCAAGAGGTAAGAGGCAAAAGGCCTCCTGGGCTGGGACAAAAAAACGTTGTAAGCCAAAACGGACAACACAGACAGAAGACACTGGCAATAGCACAAATTCAACAGCAAACAAACAGTGGATGTGTGTGTGTGTGCGTGCGTGCGTGATGTGTGTGTAAGGCAACGCAAAATATTGACATCGGGTGACAACTAGAAGCAATTACGTCTCAACAACCTGTTCATCAATTTGCCCATTGACCTCCTCCAGGGACACGAGGTCCTGTAGTTTTATGTTGTCTTGGAGGGAATTCTAAGACAAGGGGGCTGAGTAATGAAAGGACCTTTCCCATGCTCAGTTCAAATTTTCGTGACTCTTAGCCTGAAACAAAATTGAGATCTGAGCTTGTATGTGTTTTTATTTCAAGCTAGAAGAGAGGATAGATAAAATGGCAGTTTTCCTAAAATTACCTTGTAAATTAGAATGTACCAGTGTTAGATCCTGCGTGTTGCTAGTGATGTCCACCCGACAGATGACAATGGAGAGTTAGATAGACATCTCTGATTGGTGACAAAACTAAGGACTGCATGATACACAGTCAAGAGCCTTCAGTGTAGACCTTGAGGCTCGCACATAAATAGCTACTACTTTTTATTACGACAACATTACAGGGTAGCTTATACTCTGCTGACTGACAAACAGATCAATAAAAACGACGTTGTCTGCAACTATCTAATAGGCCTACGAAAAGAGGAGACAGAAATACAATATGGAAGAGGAAATCATTGTCCAAAAAGCAACCTTTCAAGTGGCACTGACCTAATGATAAAGACAGTGAATATGCGCACTCACCGTGGATACGGCCGATGCTCCGCTAAAATAGGCTACTGTTCGCTCAAATAAATTGATAATTTTGATAACAGACAGATTAGTCTTTTCATGGTCTTCTCTTTACAGCAATAGCCATTTGCTTTTCAAACGATGTTTTCCCGCGATTGTATTTTGAAATATTGCCATATGCCTGGCTGTGGGCCTCTTTCACTGACATTCGCAACTCAACGATCATTTATTCGGTATTTGCGGTGCACGCTGCCCAAATTGAGGATCCCTCCAACAGGCAATGCGATGTAAAACAATCCACAGCGTATTCTTTTAAAATAAGCTTTTTGGTGTTGTAATGATTTTATGTATTTCTGTATATACAGGATTAGCCTAATTATGCTATATAATTTTGGCAATTGAATTACATTTACTTTAGGAGAAACCTTATGGATACCCTGCCAACGGCCGTGAGTCGAATTTGCTTTCAAAGGATACTTTTGGACAGCTGAAGCAACACATACTTTTCCTTCAGGAAAATGACCATATCCTTTAGGATTATTTTACTATGGTGAAGAACACAAGAAATTGGATCTATAAAATGCATGATGTATTTTTGGATTAAGTGACAGCCATTTACATTTTAAAACTGTAATAGATGATATCGATATTGCATTGTGGTTGAATAAATGGATCTGACGTGCACTGTGACTGTGCTACATCACAGAAACATGACATCAGACGTGACATCAATGTTATGTCACCCAGTCAGACATCCACAAGGAACACAACTTTAAACATTTAAAAGGCATGTCTTGATAAGATAACCTTCTGAGTTCATACTTAAGGCCAACAGGCAGACACATATTGAGTTTCTGGTCTTGGCTGGGTCCTGGTAGGGATACTATGTTGACTCTGTCATACAGTATACAGTAGGGGCCAGTGCAGGGCTCATGTTTCAGAGGTAAGAAGGGTCGGATAGACAGCCGGAGCTGGTACAATGAACAGCATATGATTACATGTCAGCGGTGTCATGCGCGTTTGACCAGGTTTGACCGAGGGGGAGACGGATGGGGAACGGGAGCCATCCACCAGCTGCCTGAACCTCTCAATACCCCTCTCTCCTCCCCCCTCTACTCTATTTCTCTTCTCCTCCCTCTCACTCTATTCCTCTCCCTCTTTTCCCTGGCCATCTCCTTTCCCTACCTCTCCTTTCCCTCTTTTCCTCCTTCTCCCTACCCCTCCCTAACCCTCCCTACCCCTCTCCCTAACCCTCTTCCTGGTTTAGGGAGAGTTGCATCTTGAATGGCAGCTCTCTAGTGACTCTCTCTAGTGAATCTAGGAGCCTCTATAGGCCCTCTAAACCAGGGGTTCTCAAACTTTTTGGGGCCAGTAACCCCTTTTGTGATAGCAAATTCATCAGGGACCACCTCATAATTCGAGTGAGATAAAAATAGCAAGGCGTTTTACTATGACTTCGGTAGTGCATGGCCGGACGATCCAAGTCTTGGGCCGTGGGAAGAAACATTTTAAAGACCCACCTCTTGGCATCAGAGACAAAAAAGTTGCAGTTTTCAAGCTAATTTCCTGCAGTTTTAGACATTTTGTCAGAGAGATGTTTTGTTGAGATGTTTTGTTGTTACAGGTTCTATGCCAATATCCTGCAATTCTACACATTTTGCCATGAGGCAGAGAGAGAACGTAGAAGTTTTAAAGCTTAAAGCTAGAGTCCTTAATTGAAACAATAACAAAGGGGGCATTCCACCTCTGTTTTGGTAAAAAGCTGAGGGATGGGCCTAGAGAAATGTAACCACTCTCAAATTCATAGACAGAGCTATGGATGCAAGGACTGACCATCCATGATATCAAAAAGATAGTTTTATCAATGTTCTGAGGCTATACAGTGTTAGTTACATTTACATTGTTTACAAACATTGGAGTAAAACAAGCAATTTGGGGTTTTGATGGGCTAAGACAGTTGAACTAAACTCATGAGGCATTTACAAGTTATATTCTTCAAGACTAATTGAGTATATCATGGTATTCCATACCAAAAATGGATGTAGCAACTAAAGATTCTAGTTTTAAAGTACTGTACAGTGCATTTAGGTAAAAACTTTTTTTTGCGGAATACAAGAACATAATACAAATAGTATTAAGTTGAAAACATTTTAATTGGTGGGGCACTGTGGATACCAAAATCCCTGTGAGCCTCCCAAGCCCATGTGACCCAGGGTTAAGAACACAAGTTGTAGATGAATTATGTTACATTGTATTTTATTGTATTGTATTACACCTTCTAAACTTATTCCATGGGTCCCTTGGCCCAAATGTAATCTGTGGTTAGAAGTATTTTTTTTTTTGTGTGTCTGGCGTCGGACCCCCTGCAGTACTGCGGACCCCACTTTGAGAACCCCTGCTCTAAACAGCAGACACTGCTACCCAATATGCACATACCATTAACAAGTCTTCTATCTGTAGACTTGTTCTGGTGTCTGTGTGTATGTGTCTGTTTGTGTGTGTGTTTGTGTGTGTGTCTGTGTCTGTGTGTGTCTGTGTGTGTCTGTGTCTGTGTGTGTGTGTGTGTGTGTGTGTGTGTGTGTGTGTGTGTGTGTGTGTGTGTGTGTGTGTGTGTGTGTGTGTCTGTGTGTGTCTGTGTGTGTCTGTGTCTGTGTGTCTGTGTGTGTGTGTGTGTGTGTGTGTGTGTGTGTGTTAAACAACACTACACCACCACATCCCAGGTCTAATCTGTGTTCAGTATATAGCCCAGTGTTCATCCAGAGTGGGTACAGCAGCGTGGCAGTATGACACAGAGAGGTGCCATCCAGGGTTCCGTCTCTATCTAGTGTTCAGCAGGGTGATAGTCATCAGACAAGGCCCAGCCACATTGAGTCACGCGCCAATTACATTTGGGATCTAAATAAAAGGCCTGTTTGTGGGAAAGAAGAGGCAGCATGTTTACCACCTACACGACACCAAGCCATGCATACTTACGGTAAAATGATAGCTCTGGTTAATAATTCACGTGACTAATGAATGTTGCAGGGGAAAATGTGGAGACGAAACCAATTCTAATCGCCATATCATGAAGTCAGCCAGGGTTTTAGTTTCCAAGGATACACCCGATTGACATGTGTCATACAAAATGCATGCTGGTCTGTCTGTGTGAGGTAGCGTTTCAGGGTCCTCTGGTCCTCAGGTCCGGTTGGATCTGTCATGTGTGGGTGCATTGGGAGAGTATAGGACAAGATGACACTAAATGTACATCTAGTGTTTTGAGCAGGCGGTGCAGATTAAAAGAGAATGTTGAGCTAAAAACTTCCTTCCAAATGGCCCCCTTTTCTGTATTTGGCACCCTTTTCCCACAGGGCACTAGTCAAAAGTAGTGCACTGTGTAGGGAATAGGGTGCCATTTGGGACGCATACAAACACTTTGCCCACTGCGATCTATGTTCCCATCTGGATCGCAGAAACAATGTCTGAAGACTTGAAGGGTTGACGTTGTTTCAGTAAACCACATGGAGGCCTACACAATAGTCTGATTCCTCTGCGCTGTCTAAAGGCACTGTTAGCCCGATGGTTGGATGGATGCTGTAGTGTAGGCTACCCAGTCATGATGTTGTTGCTGTGAAAACAGATTTGATGTGTTCTTTCCACTGAAGTGTGGGCATTGACATTTGGAGGGCTGTATTAGCTTACGTCTCGAGCCCCGCCCTGAAATCCCCGCCCTGAAATAGAAACACAGGTACAAATGATTCATTAAACGCCGGGAACCTGAGTAAGTGGAATTAAGTTAGGCTCTTAAATTTACAATGCAAACTCTATACCTTCCTACCTGGCCCGCCTTGTTTCAGTAAAGATGGGTGCAGCTCTATGTGAATGTTGATCTATAGTAACAGTACAACAATATGCAATGCAGAACATACTCTGAAACATTTCTAACTCTGACAGTTGTATGTAACAAACTGTAGGTTATTTGGTTGACAAAACCTTTTGGTTACACTTTCTATAAGTGTATATAATCAAGGCCATTATAAAGCATGTTCCTCATAGAAAGTGTTCCCTACATTTCTCTTAGAAAGGAATCAGAGCTGCATACGTCGCTTTGCTGTCTACCAACACTAATGGACTCCACACAACATCCTGCAGTTAGCTACAGCACAAAGACATCTGAAATGACTTCCTATCCCCTGAAGTGCATTGTTATACTCTGGCGAAAGTAGTGCACTTTAATGGGACTAGGGACTAGGGAGACATTTAGGACAAAGTTTCTGTTTTGAACTGATCTTTTCCTAACTGCGCTCCTCTCTTGCTTCCTTCCTTGCAGGAAGTTGCACCAGCAGTTTGAGAGCTACAAGGACCAGGTGAAGAAGATGGGGGACGATACGACCCCGCAGACAGGGACGACAGGAGAACCCCAGAAGAACCCCAACGACTCTCCTACCTGCGGGATTTGCCACAAAACCAAATTCGCTGACGGCTGCGGCCACCTCTGTTCATATTGCCAAACGAAATTCTGTGCTCGGTGTGGAGGACGAGTGTCTCTGCGGTCAAATAAGGTGAGGAGGTTGAGTCTAGCAACCTCTGTTTGCCTGTGTCTATGAACGCACACACACATACAGACTTGCATGCATAACTGACAAAAATGTTTTGTAATGATTGTCCTCTTATAAGATTACACACACACACACACACACACACACACACACACACACACACACACACACACACACACACACACACACACACACACACACACACACACACACACACACACACACACACATACATACATACCTGGAAATGTTTTTGTAGTCATTGTCCTCTTGTAAGATTACAGTGAGACGGTGGAAGTAATTTTTCAATACAACACGTTTTATACAATCACATGCAGGCCAGTGCAGTCCAGCTGTCATGAGAGAGTGGTTTTTTGCTGCTTCTCTCTCTCTTGGGTCCCAAAAATAACCTGACTAGTCCATCCATTTCTGTCTCAAATCAAATCCTCCACTGGGTTATGAAACATTAGTGTGAAATCAGAAACTGGGCCTCAAGCCAGATACAGACAGTGGTGCAGCTCACAACACATCCCTTCTGACGATCTATACCATATACTAACTCCTACCAATGTTTCTCCCATTCATACTCTCTGCAATACTTTGTTAGACTCTGACTGTAAATGTGGTGAGGGATGATTCTAGATGCAGTGATTTTTTCAGGTCTTGTTTTCAGTTTGGCGTCAGGTAGCCTAGCGGTTAAAAGTGTTGGGCCAGTAGCCAAAAGATTGCTGGTTTGAATCCCAGAGTCGATGTGCCCTTGAGCAAGGCACTTAACCCTAGTTGCTCTGGATAAGAGGGTCTTATAAATATGTCAAATGTAAATCTCTTTCTTTACCACTGGGGGGAGCTTCTCCCCTGGCGTCTCACGACAGCCCTAAATCTCATGGCTGTATTACCATGCTGCTCCACTGTCTAACTAACTAACCTTGTTGTGAAATCCTCCTACAGAGTAAGCCTTGATTTATTATTATGTGACTGAGTGTTTATGCTTGGTGCCGTCCAATACCCTCACTGTCGGAATGCGATGTGTCAAAGTGTACTAATGTCACTCACAATCTTTCTCCCCGTTCCCTTCTTCCTCTCTCTCTCTCTCTCTCTCTCTCTCTCTGTCCCTGTCTTCCACTCCCTCTATCTCTGTTTGCTGCATTCCTGCTCTCATGGAATTGCAACAGGAGGACAAAGTGGTTAGCAAATCCTTTTCCAACCTTTTTCACATCTCGAATAAGAAAAGTCTGAATAGAAGCATCGCTCCTTCGCCCCCATAAGATGCTTCGCAGACTGTAATATACACATACAGTACCCTGAATACATGATTTTTGACCAATCACATCTGTGAGTCAATCATATCATGTTGAAGGCCAGACCAAAACGGAACATACAGTTGAAGTCGGAAGTTTACATACCACAAATTTCTTGTTAACAAACTATAATTTTGGCAAGTCGGTTAGGACATCTACTGTGTGCATGACACAAGTAATTTTTCCAACAATTGTTTACAGACATATTATTTAACTTATAATTCACTGTATCACAATTCCAGTGGGTCAGAAGTTTACATACACTAAGTTTACTGTGCCTTTAAACAGGTTGGAAAATTCCAGAAAATAATGTCATGGCTTTATAAGCTTCTGATAGGCTATTTGACATAATTTGAGTCAATTGGCGGTGTACCTGTGGATGTATTTCAAGGCCTACCTTCAAACTCAGTGCCTCTTTGCTTGACGTCATGGGAAAAGCAAAAGAAATCAGCCAAGACCTCAGAAGAAAAATTGTAGACCTCCACAAGTCTGGTTCATCCTTGGGAGCAATTTCCAAATGCCCGAAGGTACCACGTTCATCTGTACAAACAATAGTATGCAAGTATAAACACCATTGGACCACGCAGCCGTCATACCTCTCAGGAAGGAGACGGGTTCTGTCTCCTTTAGATGAATGTACTTTGGTGCGAAAAGTGCAAATCAATCCCAGAACAGCAGCAAAAGACCCTGTGAAGATGCTGGAGGAAACAGGTACAAAAGTATCTATATCCACTGTAAAATGAGTCCTATATCGACATAACCTGAAAGGCCGCTCAGCAAGGAAGACGCCACTGCTCCAAAACCGCCATAAAAAAGCCAGACTACGGTTTGCAACTGAAAACGGGGACAAAGATTGTACTTTTTGGAGAAATGTCCTCTGGTCTGATGAAACAAAAATAGAACTGTTTGCCCATAATGACCATTGTTATGTTTGGAGGAAAAAGGGGGATGCTTGCCAGCCGAAGAACACCATCCGAACCGTGAAGCACGGGGGTGGCAGCATCATGTTGTGGTGGTGCTTTGCTGCAGGAGGGACTGGTGCACTTCACAAAATAGATGGCTTCATTAGGAGGAAAATTATGTGGACATATTGAAGCAACATCTCAAGACATCAGTCAGGAAGTTAAAGCTTGGTCGCAAATGGGTCTTCCAAATGGACAATGACCCCAAGCATACTTCCAGAGCTGTGGCAAAATGGTTTAAGGACAACAAAGTCAAGGTATTGGAGTGGCCATCACAAAGCCCTGACCTCAAACCCAAAGAAAATTTGTGGGCAGAACTGAAAAAGCGTGTGCGAGCAAGGAGGCCTACAAACCTGTCTCAGTTACACCTGCTCTGTCAGGAGGAATGGGCCAAAATTCACCCAACTTATTGTGGGAAGCTTGTGGAAGGCTACCCAAAACGTTTGACACAAGTTAAACAATTTAAAGGCAATGCTACCATATACTAATTGAGTGTATGTAAACTTCTGACCCACTGGGAATGTGATGATAGAAATAAATGCTGAAATAAATCATTCTCTCTACTATTATTCTGACATTACACATTCTTAAAATAAAATGGGGATCCTAACTGACCTAAGACAGGGATTTTTACTAGGATTAAATGTCAGGAATTGTGAAAAACTGAGTTTAAATGTATTTGGCTAAGGTGTATGTAAACTTCCGACTTCAACTGTATAAAGTATATGGCAGAAAATATGTTTCGATATCTTTGTTCCATTTTTTATGCAAAGTTTGGACCAAATCCCTGTCAAAGTTTCCCCTAAACAGCTATAACTGAGCTGAATGAGCTGAGAGTCCACCTCCACTGGACCGTCCGTCCGTCGGCTGCCAAGGCTGCCTGTCTGTCTTTGTTGTTGACTGATTATGGGTGGTGGATGAGTTTCCCCCAGAGTTGTAGCCTACAGATGGTGTTGAGTAGTGGCTGTGGGCTGGCAGGAGGCACCAGCAGCAGTAGGGTTGGGACAGTGTGATGAGTAGCGGGAGTGTTGGCAGATCTGCCCTGGGATCAGATCAAAGGATAGGAGGATAGGCCCACTGCTGCCCTGCCCACTGTTAGCCTGGTATTGTAGCTATCTGTCTTATTGGCCATGAAAATACATTGGTTGCATCCCAAATGGCACATGCAGCTAAAGTATTTGAAAGGAAAACAGTTGTTATTACTGGTCTGGAGGTGGAGGAGGTACAGTAGAGGAATGGAGATGGAGATGGTGGGGGTGGAGGTGGAGGTGTACATACGTTCAGTAGATGTGCTACTGTCTCAGCCAGAGCGACACAGTTTACACAGACACTGCCTCCCCTGTATCTAGTTGCAGGGCTCCAAGCCCTCACGGAGCCCTCAGGGCCAGCTGATCCAGGGGTTTGGTTCCCAGACAGGGCTGGGTGACCAGATAGTTTTTCAACCCAAGGAGGGGGATGTCACTGGGGGCCCGACTGCTGGGTCTCTGAGGGCAGGGCCCATGGACCTAAAGGATGTCTCAAATGGCACCCTATTCCCTATATAGTGAACTACTTTTGACCAGAGCCCTACACATTTTGGACACAATAAAGCCCTTTCATGTTTACACACACACACCGCGTGCACACAGACACACACACAACACTTTTCAGAGTCTCATAATAAGAATAGATGTTATGTTATTGCAAGTTCATTAACTTAGACTATATAGCCCAGTTGGGGATCTTTTGGTCAGTGCAACCACCTACAGTAGCTTGTCACGTCTGAAAGCTTGTGTGTCAGTCAAAGAGGTGCTTGTGGTGGTGGTGAAATCTGTCCTTTTTCCATCAGTATTCTCTTTCCTTCTCACAACCAGTGTCAGCAGTGACGAGAGATCTCTTGTTCTGTGAAACGGCATCAATATTTACACGCCTCAGTGTCTGGGGCCTCTAACAGAGCTGTTGGACACTGGAATATGATAGGACAGACTTGCTGCTGAGAGTTTCACAGAGAGGCAGGAGAAGAAGCAGGAGTGAAGGTTTGAGATGGATTTGAGTTACATTAGACTGAGCCCCGGTATGATTTATTTTCTGATTTAGTCTAGTATAGCCTATCAGACACATGGTTATGACAATAAAATATGATATTTTGTTATATATCTTTGCTTGATATTAGCCTACAGTAAAGAGGTGAATGACATCTAGTCTGATAGGACAGTACTGAGGGCCTTTATGTGTAACCACAGGTCAGTCTAGTCTAGGCTCAGCTGCTACACAGTAGACACATCTTATACCAGGAATGATTTTGGAGATCTAGATGGAGACTTTGAAAGACATACTGTGCACTATGTACATTTTTTGAACCCCCAGAATCCTCCTCAGTCCTTATAGGAGGACTGTTCACCATTTCAATTCCTCTGGTGTTGCTCCAAAGTAATCAACAGTCTCCTGAGACCAAGTCATTCGTGATTAAAGCGGCTTTTGAGGACATCACATGTGCTGTGGTGCTCTTGGGTCTCAGCTCTCATTCACGCTGCTGCAAACGAACAGAACTCACACTTATTGGATCTTTCAGGCCTCATCAAAGTAAAAATAGCCTAATATTCCAGTGAATTTAGAAGAACACGTTGTTGTGGCGCATCAGAAATAGCTTGGTGAGTCCCTGAGCGTCACGGGCGTGTAACGGCACACATTGGATTCTTTGAGCACAGTTGGGCCGCCCAGCACCACGGAGGGACGCGCTACATTTATAATGAGCTCAATAAGCCTCGGTAGCTGGAGACTCACACCCGCATCTATTAGTAATGAAGACTTAACTAGTAGGCCTAATACAGCGGCGGTAAAAACATGATTGCACGTTTTCTTGCTCACTCTTGCACATCTTTCCTCCCATGAAGCTGCTTTTGTATGCTTATTTTTTGTGTGCCGCGTTTCAAAATTAGAATCGTTTACTGCATTTATGAAGGGGCTGTAGCGTTTTCTATTTGACATCGTGGCAGACATGTATTTTGTTATTTTCTGTAAATAATCTGTTTAGAAAATAATTATGGTTGGAACATAAGATTGGGTGGTATTATTTGCAGCCTGGACAAATCACATACATTATTAGCATCGCGTAACCTTCACGCGGGCTACATTGAGCAGAGCTAGCTGCCTGCCTGTTGTCCGACTAGGTACTGTCCGCGGTGCTGAACGGTGTTGAAGGTCGGCGCCTGTCTTGTTTCCTCGGTTCTTCCTGATTTTACTGCACGCTGCCCCGTAACATTTCCACCAAATTAGAATTACATACGCTGTTTTTCTGCACGGACACGGTTCTTCCCGTCGTTACCATGGGTAAGCTAAATGTAAAATTGATTGTCTTGGCTTGGAAGTCATTCAATAAGATGGGCTCACAATCAGCCGTTTGGATACTGCATGTACAATGCACATGTAGGCTATGGACTGTTGTGCACTGTTTGCATAAGCAGTCAGAGTATTTTAATGTAGATGATCATATGACCAATGCTGAATGAGTTATAGGCTATTATGAATGCCTACATGTTATAAACACCTTGTTATAGCCTAGGTGAGGACAGGTAGTCTGAATACGTTTATATGGATTTTTTAGGCTATGTAGTGTCATTTTCGGTAAAAGTTCTCATTACATCATGTTCTCTGAAATTCTGAATATATATGGTCATTTCTAAAATGTATGTGAAACGGTGAACAGCTCTTTGATAAGCCGACTTTGCATGCCAAATGCTCAAGTAAGACCAAAAATAGACTTTGGCTTTGTAAATAATGTCACAGGGCTTAGGGGGGTCTGTGAAAGACATCTGCCATCTCTCTGTGTGAATCCAGTCTCTCCATTTCTCAAGCCGCTCTCATCTTTCTCTCTCGCGTCTTTCTGAACTTTGGTAAAATAACGGGCATGCATTTATGCATCAAGTCTATTATTATTACCGCGCGCCCGACACACTAAATTTAGAACCTCATTAAAATGTGATGCACCACGTGCCAGGCAGTGTTTGAACATGTGAGAGTCGGTTCTTCTTTCATCTCTATTTAGGCTACACCGTTTCATGAAATATACTTTAATACATGTTTCCCTCTGTCTTTTTGAGATCTTTACACACACAGATTTAGAAGAATGTGGTATATTTAATCCTAGGTAGGTTATATATTTTATATCACACATGTTTTAATAACACATAAAAACGTGTGTTGCATGGGGAAAAAGGAGTGCAGAATGATTGAATAGGTTCTGTATGTTTCAGAAACAGTCAGTTTCAAAGCCAAGATGTTCCCAGACATGTTCCCTTAAACAATTAGTTTTTAATGAGCTCAGTTAAGTTCAGGCCAGGTGAGACTGGGAGGGAAACAGGCAATATGATACCTATGACAGTCTATTCACCATCACATTAATATTTGACCATGACGCACATCTCTTTATAGTATGTGATATTTTTGTTCTCTGAATGCTATGAACAAGATACAGTAACATCTGATGGTTGGGAATGCATTTAGTCTGAAAGATATGAAACCAACTATGTGTTTTTGTCTTCGAAAAGAACAGTGACTATTTGGACTCAAGTAATGCAACAATGGTTGCAATTCTCTTAAAAGTTCAAAAATGGTCACTGTGGTATTTTCATTGCCCTATAGGTTCGAAGTTTGATAATATCATGCTCCCCTCCACTGTTTTGGTATGATGCTGTTGTAGTGTAGTCCTGCTTCTTGGCCACAAGAGGGAGCTCATTGACTGAGTGTTGGCTACTGGAACATATGTATCAGAAAGAGGTGATCGTCTCCTCCCTCCCCTGTTCATTTGACTTTGATGTAGTGTAGCGCCACGGGCCTGACAGCTCAACACAGCTCAGCACAAACTGGGATAGCTGAAGGCTGCTCTCCATCTTAAAGGAGTTTCAGTCAATGCTGTAAATCGTCTTTTAGAAAGTCATGAACATACACTAGATTGGTCATCGAAAGCACCACCACAGCACCACCCTTGTAATAGGCTATAGCAGTGTTTTGCTGTAGAGATTTGCAACACACGAGGTTGTCTGAACGCTAGGCCTGCTCATTTTAGATAGAAGTTATTGATTCAAGTCCAGATGGATTAGATGGAGTAAATAGATGGAATAAAATATGGAGTATAATATCTTTGCATGGGACCAAATGCAAATGAGAAAGATGATAAGGATGTATGAACCCACCTTGAGTTTAAATGAAAAAACATTAGATAACAAATGACATGTCAATCTAAACAGCTTGATGGTACCCATCGTAACACATCAGTAGTCTACAGTACCTATGCTCCAGCACACCCTGCAAACAAGAAGAACTATTAAATTGATCATAGTGATTCAGGAGTAACATTAAAACAGAGCAATATGCCTCACCAACATTAGACAACTATACAGAATACCCAAACTCAAAATCCTGAAATAAGTTAGTTAAATCAATGAGAGAATAGTAGGATGAACTGATAACTAAAATAACAGTGCAGATGGCACTATTTTACTAAGTGCAGAGATGTATTATAAGTAATGAATGTGTAGGGGACTTCTGAAATTCTACAGGCTTTGTGGCGCAGCAGAAAGATCAGCAAACCCCAAATCCAGGGTTGTGAGTTCACATCCCAGGTGGGGTCATATTGAAAAGTCTGTACTAAGTGATCATGTCAAATGTAATCATGTTGTCATTGATAGGGGCAGCAGGATGTAATTGATAGGGGCAGCAGGATGACATTGATAGGGGCAGCAGGATGTAATTGATAGGGGCAGCAGGATGACATTGATAGGGGCAGCAGGATGTAATTGATAGGGGCAACAGGATGTAATTGATAGGGGCAGCAGGATGTCATTGATAGGGGGAACAGGATGACATTGATAGGGGCAGCAGGATGACATTGATAGGGGCAGCAGGATGTAATTGATAGGGGCAGCAGGATGTAATTGATAGGGGCAGCAGGATGTAATTGATAGGGGCAGCAGGATGTCATTGATAGGGGCAACAGGATGTAATTGATAGGGGCAGCAGGATGTCATTGATAGGGGCAGCAGGATGACATTGATAGGGGCAGCAGGATGTAATTGATAGGGGCAGCAGGATGACATTGATAGGGGCAGCAGGATGACATTGATAGGGGCAGCAGGATGTAATTGATAGGGGCAACAGGATGTAATTGATAGGGGCAACAGGATGTAATTGATAGGGGCAGCAGGATGTAATTGATAGGGGCAACAGGATGTAATTGATAGGGGCAGCAGGATGTAATTGATAGGGGCAGCAGGATGACATTGATAGGGGCAGCAGGATGACATTGATAGGGGCAGCAGGATGTAATTGATAGGGGCAGCAGGATGACATTGATAGGGGCAGCAGGATGTAATTGATAGGGGCAGCAGGATGTAATTGATAGGGGCAACAGGATGTAATTGATAGGGGCAGCAGGATGACATTGATAGGGGCAGCAGGATGTAATTGATAGGGGCAGCAGGATGTCATTGATAGGGGCAGCAGGATGTAATTGATAGGGGCAACAGGATGTAATTGATAGGGGCAGCAGGATGACATTGATAGGGGCAGCAGGATGTAATTGATAGGGGCAGCAGGATGTCATTGATAGGGGCAACAGGATGTAATTGATAGGGGCAGCAGGATGTAATTGATAGGGGCAACAGGATGTAATTGATAGGGGCAGCAGGATGACATTGATAGGGGCAGCAGGATGTCATTGATAGGGGCAACAGGATGTAATTGATAGGGGCAGCAGGATGTAATTGATAGGGGCAACAGGATGACATTGATAGGGGCAGCAGGATGTAATTGATAGGGGCAGCAGGATGACATTGATAGGGGCAGCAGGATGACATTGATAGGGGCAGCAGGATGACATTGATAGGGGCAGCAGGATGACATTGATAGGGGCAACAGGATGTAATTGATAGGGGCAGCAGGATGTAATTGATAGGGGCAGCAGGATGACATTGATAGGGGCAGCAGGATGACATTGATAGGGGCAGCAGGATGTAATTGATAGGGGCAGCAGGATGTCATTGATAGGGGCAGCAGGATGTCATTGATAGGGGCAACAGGATGTAATTGATAGGGGCAACAGGATGTAATTGATAGGGGCAACAGGATGTAATTGATAGGGGCAGCAGGATGTAATTGATAGGGGCAGCAGGATGTAATTGATAGGGGCAGCAGGATGTCATTGATAGGGGCAACAGGATGACATTGATAGGGGCAGCAGGATGACATTGATAGGGGCAGCAGGATGTAATTGATAGGGGCAGCAGGATGTCATTGATGGGGAAACAGGATTACATTGATAGGGGCAGCAGGATGTAATTGATAGGGGCAGCAGGATGACATTGATAGGGGCAACAGGATGTAATTGATAGGGGCAGCAGGATGTAATTGATAGGGGCAGCAGGATGACATTGATAGGGGCAGCAGGACGACATTGATAGGGGCAGCAGGATGTAATTGATAGGGGCAGCAGGATCTAATTGATAGGGGCAACAGGATGTAATTGATAGGGGCAGCAGGATGTCATTGATAGGGGCAGCAGGATGTCATTGATAGGGGCAGCAGGATGCCATTGATAGGGGCAGCAGGATGACATTGATAGGGGCAGCAGGATGACATTGATAGGGGCAGCAGGATGTCATTGATAGGGGCAGCAGGATGACATTGATAGGGGCAGCAGGATGTAATTGATAGGGGCAGCAGGATGTAATTGATAGGGGCAGCAGGATGACATTGATAGGGGCAGCAGGATGACATTGATAGGGGCAACAGGATGTAATTGATAGGGGCAGCAGGATGACATTGATAGGGGCAGCAGGATGTCATTGATAGGGGCAGCAGGATGTAATTGATAGGGGCAGCAGGATGACATTGATAGGGGCAACAGGATGTAATTGATAGGGGCAGCAGGATGTAATTGATAGGGGCAGCAGGATGTAATTGATAGGGGCAGCAGGATGCCATTGATAGGGGCAGCAGGATGTAATTGATAGGGGCAGCAGGATGACATTGATAGGGGCAGCAGGATGTAATTGATAGGGGCAGCAGGATGACATTGATAGGGGCAACAGGATGACATTGATAGGGGCAGCAGGATGTCATTGATAGGGGCAGCAGGATGTCATTGATAGGGGCAGCAGGATGTCATTGATAGGGGCAGCAGGATGTCATTGATAGGGGCAGCAGGATGTCATTGATAGGGGCAGCAGGATGTCATTGATAGGGGCAGCAGGATGTAATTGATAGGGGCAGCAGGATGTAATTGATAGGGGCAACAGGATGTAATTGATAGGGGCAGCAGGATGACATTGATAGGGGCAGCAGGATGACATTGATAGGGGCAGCAGGATGACATTGATAGGGGCAGCAGGATGTAATTGATAGGGGCAGCAGGATGTCATTGATAGGGGCAGCAGGATGTCATTGATAGGGGCAGCAGGATGTAATTGATAGGGGCAGCAGGATGACATTGATAGGGGCAACAGGATGTAATTGATAGGGGCAACAGGATGACATTGATAGGGGCAGCAGGATGACATTGATAGGGGCAGCAGGATGACATTGATAGGGGCAGCAGGATGACATTGATAGGGGCAACAGGATGACATTGATAGGGGCAACAGGATGACATTGATAGGGGCAGCAGGATGACATTGATAGGGGCAGCAGGATGACATTGATAGGGGCAACAGGATGACATTGATAGGGGCAACAGGATGACATTGATAGGGGCAACAGGATGTAATTGATAGGGGCAACAGGATGACATTGATAGGGGCAGCAGGATGACATTGATAGGGGCAGCAGGATGACATTGATAGGGGCAGCAGGATGTAATTGATAGGGGCAGCAGGATGTAATTGATAGGGGCAGCAGGATGTAATTGATAGGGGCAGCAGGATGTAATTGATAGGGGCAACAGGATGTAATTGATAGGGGCAACAGGATGTAATTGATAGGGGCAGCAGGATGTAATTGATAGGGGCAGCAGGATGTCATTGATAGGGGCAACAGGATGTAATTGATAGGGGCAGCAGGATGTCATTGATAGGGGCAGCAGGATGACATTGATAGGGGCAGCAGGATGTAATTGATAGGGGCAGCAGGATGACATTGATAGGGGCAGCAGGATGACATTGATAGGGGCAGCAGGATGTAATTGATAGGGGCAACAGGATGTAATTGATAGGGGCAACAGGATGTAATGATAGGGGCAGCAGGATGTAATTGATAGGGGCAACAGGATGTAATTGATAGGGGCAGCAGGATGTAATTGATAGGGGCAGCAGGATGACATTGATAGGGGCAGCAGGATGTAATTGATAGGGGCAGCAGGATGTAATTGATAGGGGCAGCAGGATGACATTGATAGGGGCAGCAGGATGTAATTGATAGGGGCAGCAGGATGTAATTGATAGGGGCAACAGGATGTAATTGATAGGGGCAGCAGGATGACATTGATAGGGGCAGCAGGATGTAATTGATAGGGGCAGCAGGATGTCATTGATAGGGGCAGCAGGATGTAATTGATAGGGGCAACAGGATGTAATTGATAGGGGCAGCAGGATGACATTGATAGGGGCAGCAGGATGTAATTGATAGGGGCAGCAGGATGTCATTGATAGGGGCAACAGGATGTATTTGATAGGGGCAGCAGGATGTAATTGATAGGGGCAACAGGATGTAATTGATAGGGGCAGCAGGATGACATTGATAGGGGCAGCAGGATGTCATTGATAGGGGCAACAGGATGTAATTGATAGGGGCAGCAGGATGTAATTGATAGGGGCAACAGGATGACATTGATAGGGGCAGCAGGATGTAATTGATAGGGGCAGCAGGATGACATTGATAGGGGCAGCAGGATGACATTGATAGGGGCAGCAGGATGACATTGATAGGGGCAGCAGGATGACATTGATAGGGGCAACAGGATGTAATTGATAGGGGCAGCAGGATGTAATTGATAGGGGCAGCAGGATGACATTGATAGGGGCAGCAGGATGACATTGATAGGGGCAGCAGGATGTAATTGATAGGGGCAGCAGGATGTCATTGATAGGGGCAGCAGGATGTCATTGATAGGGGCAACAGGATGTAATTGATAGGGGCAACAGGATGTAATTGATAGGGGCAACAGGATGTAATTGATAGGGGCAGCAGGATGTAATTGATAGGGGCAGCAGGATGTAATTGATAGGGGCAGCAGGATGTCATTGATAGGGGCAACAGGATGACATTGATAGGGGCAGCAGGATGACATTGATAGGGGCAGCAGGATGTAATTGATAGGGGCAGCAGGATGTCATTGATGGGGAAACAGGATTACATTGATAGGGGCAGCAGGATGTAATTGATAGGGGCAGCAGGATGACATTGATAGGGGCAACAGGATGTAATTGATAGGGGCAGCAGGATGTAATTGATAGGGGCAGCAGGATGACATTGATAGGGGCAGCAGGACGACATTGATAGGGGCAGCAGGATGTAATTGATAGGGGCAGCAGGATCTAATTGATAGGGGCAACAGGATGTAATTGATAGGGGCAGCAGGATGTCATTGATAGGGGCAGCAGGATGTCATTGATAGGGGCAGCAGGATGCCATTGATAGGGGCAGCAGGATGACATTGATAGGGGCAGCAGGATGACATTGATAGGGGCAGCAGGATGTCATTGATAGGGGCAGCAGGATGACATTGATAGGGGCAGCAGGATGTAATTGATAGGGGCAGCAGGATGTAATTGATAGGGGCAGCAGGATGACATTGATAGGGGCAGCAGGATGACATTGATAGGGGCAACAGGATGTAATTGATAGGGGCAGCAGGATGACATTGATAGGGGCAGCAGGATGTCATTGATAGGGGCAGCAGGATGTAATTGATAGGGGCAGCAGGATGACATTGATAGGGGCAACAGGATGTAATTGATAGGGGCAGCAGGATGTAATTGATAGGGGCAGCAGGATGTAATTGATAGGGGCAGCAGGATGCCATTGATAGGGGCAGCAGGATGTAATTGATAGGGGCAGCAGGATGACATTGATAGGGGCAGCAGGATGTAATTGATAGGGGCAGCAGGATGACATTGATAGGGGCAACAGGATGACATTGATAGGGGCAGCAGGATGTCATTGATAGGGGCAGCAGGATGTCATTGATAGGGGCAGCAGGATGTCATTGATAGGGGCAGCAGGATGTCATTGATAGGGGCAGCAGGATGTCATTGATAGGGGCAGCAGGATGTAATTGATAGGGGCAGCAGGATGTAATTGATAGGGGCAACAGGATGTAATTGATAGGGGCAGCAGGATGACATTGATAGGGGCAGCAGGATGACATTGATAGGGGCAGCAGGATGACATTGATAGGGGCAGCAGGATGTAATTGATAGGGGCAGCAGGATGTCATTGATAGGGGCAGCAGGATGTCATTGATAGGGGCAGCAGGATGTCATTGATAGGGGCAGCAGGATGACATTGATAGGGGCAACAGGATGTAATTGATAGGGGCAACAGGATGACATTGATAGGGGCAGCAGGATGACATTGATAGGGGCAGCAGGATGACATTGATAGGGGCAGCAGGATGACATTGATAGGGGCAACAGGATGACATTGATAGGGGCAACAGGATGACATTGATAGGGGCAGCAGGATGACATTGATAGGGGCAGCAGGATGACATTGATAGGGGCAACAGGATGACATTGATAGGGGCAACAGGATGACATTGATAGGGGCAACAGGATGTAATTGATAGGGGCAACAGGATGACATTGATAGGGGCAGCAGGATGACATTGATAGGGGCAGCAGGATGACATTGATAGGGGCAGCAGGATGTAATTGATAGGGGCAGCAGGATGTAATTGATAGGGGCAGCAGGATGTAATTGATAGGGGCAGCAGGATGTAATTGATAGGGGCAACAGGATGTAATTGATAGGGGCAACAGGATGTAATTGATAGGGGCAGCAGGATGTAATTGATAGGGGCAGCAGGATGTAATTGATAGGGGCAACAGGATGTAATTGATAGGGGCAGCAGGATGTAATTGATAGGGGCAACAGGATGTAATTGATAGGGGCAGCAGGATGACATTGATAGGGGCAGCAGGATGACATTGATAGGGGCAGCAGGATGTCATTGATAGGGGCAGCAGGATGTCATTGATAGGGGCAACAGGATGTAATTGATAGGGGCAGCAGGATGTAATTGATAGGGGCAGCAGGATGTAATTGATAGGGGCAACAGGATGACATTGATAGGGGCAGCAGGATGTAATTGATAGGGGCAGCAGGATGCCATTGATAGGGGCAACAGGATGTAATTGATAGGGGCAGCAGGATGTAATTGATAGGGGCAACAGGATGGCATTGATAGGGGCAGCAGGATGTAATTGATAGGGGCAGCAGGATGCCATTGATAGGGGCAGCAGGATGTAATTGATAGGGGCAGCAGGATGACATTGATAGGGGCAGCAGGATGTAATTGATAGGGGCAGCAGGATGACATTGATAGGGGCAGCAGGATGTCATTGATAGGGGCAGCAGGATGTAATTGATAGGGGCAGCAGGATGTCATTGATAGGGGCAGCAGGATGTAATTGATAGGGGCAACAGGATGTAATTGATAGGGGCAGCAGGATGTAATTGATAGGGGCAGCAGGATGTAATTGATAGGGGCAGCAGGATGTAATTGATAGGGGCAGCAGGATGTAATTGATAGGGGCAGCAAGATGTAATTGATAGGGGCAGCAGGATGTCATTGATAGGGGCAACAGGATGACATTGATAGGGGCAGCAGGATGTAATTGATAGGGGCAGCAGGATGTCATTGATAGGGGCAACAGGATGTAATTGATAGGGGCAGCAGGATGACATTGATAGGGGCAGCAGGATGACATTGATAGGGGCAACAGGATGTAATTGATAGGGGCAGCAGGATGTAATTGATAGGGGCAGCAGGATGACATTGATAGGGGCAGCAGGACGACATTGATAGGGGCAGCAGGATGTAATTGATAGGGGCAGCAGGATGCCATTGATAGGGGCAGCAGGATGTAATTGATAGGGGCAGCAGGATGACATTGATAGGGGCAGCAGGATGTAATTGATAGGGGCAGCAGGATGTCATTGATAGGGGCAACAGGATGTAATTGATAGGGGCAGCAGGATGTAATTGATAGGGGCAGCAGGATGTAATTGATAGGGGCAGCAGGATGTAATTGATAGGGGCAACAGGATGGCATTGATAGGGGCAGCAGGATGTAATTGATAGGGGCAGCAGGATGCCATTGATAGGGGCAGCAGGATGTAATTGATAGGGGCAGCAGGATGACATTGATAGGGGCAGCAGGATGTAATTGATAGGGGCAGCAGGATGACATTGATAGGGGCAGCAGGATGTAATTGATAGGGGCAGCAGGATGTCATTGATAGGGGCAGCAGGATGTCATTGATAGGGGCAACAGGATGTAATTGATAGGGGCAACAGGATGTAATTGATAGGGGCAACAGGATGTAATTGATAGGGGCAGCAGGATGTAATTGATAGGGGCAGCAGGATGTAATTGATAGGGGCAGCAGGATGTCATTGATAGGGGCAACAGGATGACATTGATAGGGGCAGCAGGATGACATTGATAGGGGCAGCAGGATGTAATTGATAGGGGCAGCAGGATGTCATTGATGGGGAAACAGGATTACATTGATAGGGGCAGCAGGATGTAATTGATAGGGGCAGCAGGATGACATTGATAGGGGCAACAGGATGTAATTGATAGGGGCAGCAGGATGTAATTGATAGGGGCAGCAGGATGACATTGATAGGGGCAGCAGGACGACATTGATAGGGGCAGCAGGATGTAATTGATAGGGGCAGCAGGATCTAATTGATAGGGGCAACAGGATGTCATTGATAGGGGCAGCAGGATGTCATTGATAGGGGCAGCAGGATGCCATTGATAGGGGCAGCAGGATGACATTGATAGGGGCAGCAGGATGACATTGATAGGGGCAGCAGGATGTCATTGATAGGGGCAGCAGGATGACATTGATAGGGGCAGCAGGATGTAATTGATAGGGGCAGCAGGATGTAATTGATAGGGGCAGCAGGATGACATTGATAGGGGCAGCAGGATGACATTGATAGGGGCAACAGGATGTAATTGATAGGGGCAGCAGGATGACATTGATAGGGGCAGCAGGATGTCATTGATAGGGGCAGCAGGATGTAATTGATAGGGGCAGCAGGATGACATTGATAGGGGCAACAGGATGTAATTGATAGGGGCAGCAGGATGTAATTGATAGGGGCAGCAGGATGTAATTGATAGGGGCAGCAGGATGTAATTGATAGGGGCAGCAGGATGCCATTGATAGGGGCAGCAGGATGTAATTGATAGGGGCAGCAGGATGTAATTGATAGGGGCAGCAGGATGTAATTGATAGGGGCAGCAGGATGTAATTGATATGGGCAGCAGGATGACATTGATAGGGGCAGCAGGATGACATTGATAGGGGCAGCAGGATGTAATTGATAGGGGCAACAGGATGTAATTGATAGGGGCAGCAGGATGACATTGATAGGGGCAGCAGGATGACATTGATAGGGGCAGCAGGATGACATTGATAGGGGCAGCAGGATGTCATTGATAGGGGCAGCAGGATGACATTGATAGGGGCAGCAGGATGTAATTGATAGGGGCAGCAGGATGACATTGATAGGGGCAACAGGATGTAATTGATAGGGGCAGCAGGATGACATTGATAGGGGCAGCAGGATGACATTGATAGGGGCAGCAGGATGACATTGATAGGGGCAGCAGGATGACATTGATAGGGGCAGCAGGATGACATTGATAGGGGCAGCAGGATGTCATTGATAGGGGCAGCAGGATGTCATTGATAGGGGCAGCAGGATGTCATTGATAGGGGCAGCAGGATGTCATTGATAGGGGCAGCAGGATGTCATTGATAGGGGCAGCAGGATGTAATTGATAGGGGCAACAGGATGTAATTGATAGGGGCAGCAGGATGACATTGATAGGGGCAGCAGGATGACATTGATAGGGGCAGCAGGATGACATTGATAGGGGCAGCAGGATGTAATTGATAGGGGTAGCAGGATGTCATTGATAGGGGCAGCAGGATGTAATTGATAGGGGCAGCAGGATGACATTGATAGGGGCAACAGGATGTAATTGATAGGGGCAACAGGATGACATTGATAGGGGCAGCAGGATGACATTGATAGGGGCAGCAGGATGACATTGATAGGGGCAGCAGGATGACATTGATAGGGGCAGCAGGATGACATTGATAGGGGCAACAGGATGACATTGATAGGGGCAACAGGATGACATTGATAGGGGCAGCAGGATGTAATTGATAGGGGCAGCAGGATGTAATTGATAGGGGCAGCAGGATGTAATTGATAGGGGCAACAGGATGACATTGATAGGGGCAACAGGATGACATTGATAGGGGCAGCAGGATGACATTGATAGGGGCAGCAGGATGACATTGATAGGGGCAGCAGGATGACATTGATAGGGGCAACATGATGACATTGATAGGGGCAACAGGATGACATTGATAGGGGCAACAGGATGACATTGATAGGGGCAGCAGGATGTAATTGATAGGGGCAGCAGGATGTAATTGATAGGGGCAACAGGATGTAATTGATAGGGGCAGCAGGATGTCATTGATAGGGGCAGCAGGATGTCATTGATAGGGGCAGCAGGATGCCATTGATAGGGGCAGCAGGATGACATTGATAGGGGCAGCAGGATGACATTGATAGGGGCAGCAGGATGTCATTGATAGGGGCAGCAGGATGACATTGATAGGGGCAGCAGGATGTAATTGATAGGGGCAGCAGGATGTAATTGATAGGGGCAGCAGGATGACATTGATAGGGGCAGCAGGATGACATTGATAGGGGCAACAGGATGTAATTGATAGGGGCAGCAGGATGACATTGATAGGGGCAGCAGGATGTCATTGATAGGGGCAGCAGGATGTAATTGATAGGGGCAGCAGGATGACATTGATAGGGGCAACAGGATGTAATTGATAGGGGCAGCAGGATGTAATTGATAGGGGCAGCAGGATGTAATTGATAGGGGCAGCAGGATGTAATTGATAGGGGCAGCAGGATGCCATTGATAGGGGCAGCAGGATGTAATTGATAGGGGCAGCAGGATGTAATTGATAGGGGCAGCAGGATGTAATTGATAGGGGCAGCAGGATGTAATTGATATGGGCAGCAGGATGACATTGATAGGGGCAGCAGGATGACATTGATAGGGGCAGCAGGATGTAATTGATAGGGGCAACAGGATGTAATTGATAGGGGCAGCAGGATGACATTGATAGGGGCAGCAGGATGACATTGATAGGGGCAGCAGGATGACATTGATAGGGGCAGCAGGATGTCATTGATAGGGGCAGCAGGATGACATTGATAGGGGCAGCAGGATGTAATTGATAGGGGCAGCAGGATGACATTGATAGGGGCAACAGGATGTAATTGATAGGGGCAGCAGGATGACATTGATAGGGGCAGCAGGATGTAATTGATAGGGGCAGCAGGATGACATTGATAGGGGCAACAGGATGACATTGATAGGGGCAGCAGGATGTCATTGATAGGGGCAGCAGGATGTCATTGATAGGGGCAGCAGGATGTCATTGATAGGGGAGGCAGGATGTCATTGATAGGGGCAGCAGGATGTCATTGATAGGGGCAGCAGGATGTAATTGATAGGGGCAGCAGGATGTAATTGATAGGGGCAACAGGATGTAATTGATAGGGGCAGCAGGATGACATTGATAGGGGCAGCAGGATGACATTGATAGGGGCAGCAGGATGACATTGATAGGGGCAGCAGGATGTAATTGATAGGGGCAGCAGGATGTCATTGATAGGGGCAGCAGGATGTAATTGATAGGGGCAGCAGGATGACATTGATAGGGGCAACAGGATGTAATTGATAGGGGCAACAGGATGACATTGATAGGGGCAGCAGGATGACATTGATAGGGGCAGCAGGATGACATTGATAGGGGCAGCAGGATGACATTGATAGGGGCAGCAGGATGACATTGATAGGGGCAACAGGATGACATTGATAGGGGCAACAGGATGACATTGATAGGGGCAGCAGGATGTAATTGATAGGGGCAGCAGGATGTAATTGATAGGGGCAGCAGGATGTAATTGATAGGGGCAACAGGATGACATTGATAGGGGCAACAGGATGACATTGATAGGGGCAGCAGGATGACATTGATAGGGGCAGCAGGATGACATTGATAGGGGCAGCAGGATGACATTGATAGGGGCAGCAGGATGACATTGATAGGGGCAACAGGATGACATTGATAGGGGCAACAGGATGACATTGATAGGGGCAACAGGATGACATTGATAGGGGCAACAGGATGTAATTGATAGGGGCAACAGGATGACATTGATAGGGGCAGCAGGATGACATTGATAGGGGCAGCAGGATGACATTGATAGGGGCAGCAGGATGACATTGATAGGGGCAGCAGGATGTAATTGATAGGGGCAGCAGGATGTAATTGATAGGGGCAGCAGGATGTAATTGATAGGGGCAACAGGATGTAATTGATAGGGGCAACAGGATGTAATTGATAGGGGCAGCAGGATGTAATTGATAGGGGCAGCAGGATGTAATTGATAGGGGCAACAGGATGTAATTGATAGGGGCAGCAGGATGTAATTGATAGGGGCAACAGGATGACATTGATAGGGGCAGCAGGATGTAATTGATAGGGGCAGCAGGATGACATTGATAGGGGAAGCAGGATGTAATTGATAGGGGCAGCAGGATGTCATTGATAGGGGCAACAGGATGTAATTGATAGGGGCAGCAGGATGTAATTGATAGGGGCAGCAGGATGTAATTGATAGGGGCAACAGGATGACATTGATAGGGGCAGCAGGATGTAATTGATAGGGGCAGCAGGATGCCATTGATAGGGGCAGCAGGATGTAATTGATAGGGGCAGCAGGATGTAATTGATAGGGGCAGCAGGATGTAATTGATAGGGGCAACAGGATGGCATTGATAGGGGCAGCAGGATGTAATTGATAGGGGCAGCAGGATGCCATTGATAGGGGCAGCAGGATGCCATTGATAGGGGCAGCAGGATGACATTGATAGGGGCAGCAGGATGTAATTGATAGGGGCAGCAGGATGACATTGATAGGGGCAGCAGGATGTAATTGATAGGGGCAGCAGGATGTAATTGATAGGGGCAGCAGGATGTCATTGATAGGGGCAGCAGGATGTAATTGATAGGGGCAACAGGATGTAATTGATAGGGGCAGCAGGATGTAATTGATAGGGGCAGCAGGATGTAATTGATAGGGGCAGCAGGATGTAATTGATAGGGGCAGCAGGATGTAATTGATAGGGGCAGCAGGATGTAATTGATAGGGGCAGCAGGATGTCATTGATAGGGGCAACAGGATGACATTGATAGGGGCAGCAGGATGTAATTGATAGGGGCAGCAGGATGTCATTGATAGGGGCAACAGGATGACATTGATAGGGGCAGCAGGATGTAATTGATAGGGGCAGCAGGATGACATTGATAGGGGCAACAGGATGTAATTGATAGGGGCAGCAGGATGTAATTGATAGGGGCAGCAGGATGACATTGATAGGGGCAGCAGGACGACATTGATAGGGGCAGCAGGATGTAATTGATAGGGGCAGCAGGATGCCATTGATAGGGGCAGCAGGATGTAATTGATAGGGGCAGCAGGATGACATTGATAGGGGCAGCAGGATGTAATTGATAGGGGCAGCAGGATGTCATTGATAGGGGCAACAGGATGTAATTGATAGGGGCAGCAGGATGTAATTGATAGGGGCAGCAGGATGTAATTGATAGGGGCAGCAGGATGTAATTGATAGGGGCAACAGGATGGCATTGATAGGGGCAGCAGGATGTAATTGATAGGGGCAGCAGGATGCCATTGATAGGGGCAGCAGGATGTAATTGATAGGGGCAGCAGGATGACATTGATAGGGGCAGCAGGATGTAATTGATAGGGGCAGCAGGATGACATTGATAGGGGCAGCAGGATGTAATTGATAGGGGCAACAGGATGACATTGATAGGGGCAACAGGATGACATTGATAGGGGCAGCAGGATGTAATTGATAGGGGCAGCAGGATGTAATTGATAGGGGCAGCAGGATGTAATTGATAGGGGCAGCAGGATGTAATTGATAGGGGCAACAGGATGACATTGATAGGGGCAACAGGATGACATTGATAGGGGCAGCAGGATGACATTGATAGGGGCAGCAGGATGACATTGATAGGGGCAACAGGATGACATTGATAGGGGCAACAGGATGACATTGATAGGGGCAACAGGATGTAATTGATAGGGGCAACAGGATGACATTGATAGGGGCAGCAGGATGACATTGATAGGGGCAGCAGGATGTAATTGATAGGGGCAGCAGGATGTAATTGATAGGGGCAGCAGGATGTAATTGATAGGGGCAGCAGGATGTAATTGATAGGGGCAGCAGGATGTAATTGATAGGGGCAACAGGATGTAATTGATAGGGGCAACAGGATGTAATTGATAGGGGCAGCAGGATGTAATTGATAGGGGCAGCAGGATGTAATTGATAGGGGCAACAGGATGTAATTGATAGGGGCAGCAGGATGACATTGATAGGGGCAACAGGATGTAATTGATAGGGGCAGCAGGATGACATTGATAGGGGCAGCAGGATGTAATTGATAGGGGCAGCAGGATGACATTGATAGGGGCAGCAGGATGTAATTGATAGGGGCAGCAGGATGTCATTGATAGGGGCAACAGGATGTAATTGATAGGGGCAGCAGGATGTAATTGATAGGGGCAGCAGGATGTAATTGATAGGGGCAACAGGATGACATTGATAGGGGCAGCAGGATGTAATTGATAGGGGCAGCAGGATGCCATTGATAGGGGCAGCAGGATGTAATTGATAGGGGCAGCAGGATGTAATTGATAGGGGCAACAGGATGTAATTGATAGGGGCAACAGGATGGCATTGATAGGGGCAGCAGGATGTAATTGATAGGGGCAGCAGGATGTAATTGATAGGGGCAGCAGGATGCCATTGATAGGGGCAGCAGGATGTAATTGATAGGGGCAGCAGGATGACATTGATAGGGGCAGCAGGATGTAATTGATAGGGGCAGCAGGATGACATTGATAGGGGCAGCAGGATGTAATTGATAGGGGCAGCAGGATGTAATTGATAGGGGCAGCAGGATGTCATTGATAGGGGCAGCAGGATGTCATTGATAGGGGCAGCAGGATGTAATTGATAGGGGCAGCAGGATGTAATTGATAGGGGCAGCAGGATGTAATTGATAGGGGCAGCAGGATGTAATTGATAGGGGCAGCAGGATGTAATTGATAGGGGCAGCAGGATGTCATTGATAGGGGCAACAGGATGACATTGATAGGGGCAGCAGGATGTAATTGATAGGGGCAGCAGGATGTCATTGATAGGGGCAACAGGATGACATTGATAGGGGCAGCAGGATGTAATTGATAGGGGCAACAGGATGACATTGATAGGGGCAACAGGATGTAATTGATAGGGGCAGCAGGATGTAATTGATAGGGGCAGCAGGATGTAATTGATAGGGGCAGCAGGATGTAATTGATAGGGGCAACAGGATGTAATTGATAGGGGCAACAGGATGACATTGATAGGGGCAGCAGGATGACATTGATAGGGGCAGCAGGATGACATTGATAGGGGCAGCAGGATGTAATTGATAGGGGCAGCAGGATGTAATTGATAGGGGCAGCAGGATGACATTGATAGGGGCAGCAGGATGTAATTGATAGGGGCAGCAGGATGACATTGATAGGGGCAGCAGGATGTAATTGATAGGGGCAGCAGGATGTAATTGATAGGGGCAGCAGGATGACATTGATAGGGGCAGCAGGATGTAATTGATAGGGGCAGCAGGATGACATTGATAGGGGCAGCAGGATGACATTGATAGGGGCAGCAGGATGACATTGATAGGGGCAGCAGGATGACATTGATAGGGGCAGCAGGATGACATTGATAGGGGCAGCAGGATGACATTGATAGGGGCAGCAGGATGACATTGATAGGGGCAGCAGGATGACATTGATAGGGGCAGCAGGATGACATTGATAGGGGCAGCAGGATGACATTGATAGGGGCAGCAGGATGTAATTGATAGGGGCAGCAGGATGACATTGATAGGGGCAGCAGGATGTAATTGATAGGGGCAGCAGGATGTCATTGATAGGGGCAGCAGGATGTAATTGATAGGGGCAGCAGGATGTAATTGATAGGGGCAGCAGGATGTAATTGATAGGGGCAGCAGGATGTCATTGATAGGGGCAGCAGGATGACATTGATAGGGGCAGCAGGATGACATTGATAGGGGCAGCAGGATGACATTGATAGGGGCAGCAGGATGACATTGATAGGGGCAGCAGGATGACATTGATAGGGGCAGCAGGATGACATTGATAGGGGCAGCAGGATGACATTGATAGGGGCAGCAGGTTGTTAAGAGTGTTGGATCAGTAACCGAAAGGTTGCTGATTTGAATCGCCAAACTGGTAAGATGGAAAACTCAGCAGTTCTCCTCTTGAGCAAAACTGAAGAGCACAACTGCTCCCCAGACGTCAATTAAGGCAGCCCCCTGCACCCCCCTGTTTCAGAGGGGTTGGGTTAAATCCGGAAGACACATTTAGGTGGAAGGCATGCAGTTGTGCAACTGACTAGGTTGCACCCTGATTAAAGATTTTTACACTATTTTAGCTGAACAGCGTACCACTTACCTTAAAACCCCATACCATATCATTACTTCCCTGGACAAACCGCGAACTAGACAAAACCTCCAGAGGACCATGACACAACGTCCCAAGAACATTCAGGGGACATTCAGGGGACCATGACACAATGTCCCAAGAATGTCGTAAAAATTAGAACTATAAAAAGTCTCCCAGAGAACATTCCCTAGGGACCATCACGCAACATCCTAAGGACTAGTAAAATGAAAGTTCTGAGAACATCCTAAAAAGGTCCTGAAATGGTCATCAGTGATGTCCTGGGAATGTACAGGGAACTAGACATCGGTCCCTCAGAGAACATTCCCTTGGGACTATCATGCAATGTTCTTAGAACGTTCTCAGAACGTCAGTGGGATAACTTCGCGCCAAAACCCTTAAGGGACCTAATGGGAACATCGCCAAATGTCCTCAGGACGTCCCTTGTTTGCTGGGACATTTAGTGGACTACATATGCCATTTCTATTCCTCCGCTAGGTTTGGAGCACTAGGTTTTTTAATCTTCTATATTTGGGTGCAGGTTCAATGACTATGAAATGTGCAAACACAGGGAGAAATGGCCCAGCCTGGGGGGGGGCTGTCCCTTCCTCTCCCCTTCCTCCCCCACACCCGTCGCCCTGACTGCACTCAGCCGTGAAGAGTTAAGCGGTGGGGAAGGAGGGAGGAGGGACTGCAGTCTGGCTGCAGTGAACACACCTCTGGCAATCAGCACAGCTGCTTGACCTGTGTGTGTGTGTATTTGTATGTGTGTGTGTGTGTGTGTGTTTGGTTTAGGGACTATTACAGATGCTAACAGTAGTCTGTCAGAGTCGGCCAAACTCACGCTCTCTGCTGCATCACTGGACGGACTGTTAGAGCGCACATGCTGTGTGAGTGTGTGTGTGCTGACACCACTTCTATGTGACTAAGGAGTATGGCTTTGACCTTAAACCTTAAATAATCTCTACTGTGATCAACCACTGCTTATATTTTTCACCATGTTCACTTTTTAGTGCATTAGTCATCCAGGTTATGTTTGGGTGCAGACCAGATGCTACACCATATAGTCCTGTATAGGAACGCTGTGTGAGGCGGAGCTAGGCTTAGCATGCCCTGCTCAGTATTCATTTGGCCTGTGTGTGTATGTCTTCCTGGTCTGTTTTGGAATACTGATGTACTATTAGGTATGTGCTGATGAGATAGAAGAGCCCACTGCATGTCCAGTCTGAAGCTCAGAATGTGGTTCATTATTATTGGCAGATTGGAGAACTGACTCTTGTGAGCAGTAAATAAGTAGGTCACGTCGTGCCATGCTGGCTGATGTACAAGGCTCTCTCTATCTGGGAAAGAACTGGGCTATGTTATGCACAGAGGGAGATTGGAGTAATGAACAGGAAGTGGGACCTGGTGTGGAGGTAGCGGGTGCGTGTGTGTGTGCGCGTGCTCATGCTTGTGACTTGTATGGAGGTTGTGTTTGTGTGTGCGCGTGCTTGAGAAGTATGGAAGTAGAGTGTAGCCCCCGCCCCGGTGGTTCAGACATCTGATTGTCTGGGATGATAAGGAGACAACCTCTCATTGGTCATGCCATGGCCTTCCGAATATGACCCCTAGCCAGTTAGCCAGCCAGTTAGCCAGCCAGTTAGCCAGCCAGTTACCCAGCCAGCCACTAAGTCAGTGGAGGGTTGTGTAGTGTGCTGTGTAAGCCCAGCCCAGCCAATAGTAATCACAGTAATGCACTCCAGTACTGAGTCAGCTCAATGCTCTGACTACAGGACCAAGGCCAGAGTCAGGCTATAACTAGCGGCTGGAGGACACTGCTGCTGGGTCGAGTGCAGCTGCCTGCCTGTCTACTGTACGTCACTGCTGTCAGTCAGTCTGTCAGTCACTGGCCATCAGCCTACGGGCTGAGTTCCTCATGAACCTTGATGCCCTGCACCATGCTCCCTTAGAGAGAGAGAGAGAGAGAGAGAGAGAGAGAGAGAGAGAGAGAGAGAGAGAGAGAGAGAGAGAGAGAGAGAGAGAGAGAGAGAGAGAGAGAGAGAGAGAGAGGCGCCAGGCAGCTGAGGTGGCTGCCCATTTCTTCCTTTCCACTAGGCATCGCTCCTCCTCCAGACTAGGGAGGGTGGTTGTTAGGGCAGAGTGAGGCTGGATGAGCTGCGTCTGAGGCGGAGTGATCAGGGTGCATCCCAAATGGCACCCTATGCTAAATATAGTGCACTACTTTTTGATCAGGGCCCATAGTGCACTATGTAGGGAATAGGGTGCTATTTGTGAAGCAGCCCAGGGCTTTGAGGGCGGCTGTGCTGCGTCTGAGGTGGTGATCAGAGCTTTTGTCGGCTCCTGGATTTATGAGGCTAATGTGGAGGGAGGGGGCTGCAGACCACAGTTAGTGCTACTTCCTCTGTAGAGCTGCTGAACACAGTCTCTCTCCATCCCTCTGCTATACACACACACAGCTGTATTAAACAGTAGGGCTGCAGCTAGCTTCCTATTTAGCTTCAGTTACTTACAGTATTGTGGACCACAAAGTGGTGCAAACTCATTGATGACTCTGTAACCACCCACTACCAACCCATTGACTTGAATGGGGATACCTATTCTAGTGATTTTATTTCTATGGCTGGTACCCCATATAAGCAAGTGGTATAAGTATGTACACTCTTAGAAAAAAAGTGCTATCTAGAGCCTTACAGGGTTATTTGGCTGTCCCCATAGGAGAACCGTTTGAGAACTGTTTTCCACAGAGGGTCCAACCAGAAACCAAAAATGGTTCGACCTGGAAGCAAAAAGGGTTCTCCTATGGGGACGGCCAAAGAACACTTTTGGAATCCTTTTTTTCTGAGAATGTAGGGGGATGTAGATCATATGAACTTCAGATTCCTCATCATACTCACAGACTGTCCAGTGAACTCAACATTATGTCCTCAATTAGATACGGTCCTACATACAATCCTAATATTCTCTCCCTCCTAAACACTTGCCCTAAGGCTACTGTATGTGTATGCAATATTATCAAATCATTCATATCCTCATCTGTATATTTACAGTGTTTCCTACAACATCTAGCAGGTCCAAGTATCCTTATTTAATGATACTTGGCACGTCTCCTCTAGGGGTTGATCCATTCCATGACTCCTTTCATTGTAGTTCATTGCTGTAAGCCCACCACCACCCCCACCATCCCCACCACTGCAGATATCTAACCCCCTCTCTCCTCTGTGTACAGGTTATGTGGGTATGCAACTTGTGCCGAAAACAACAAGAAATCCTAACCAAGTCGGGGGCGTGGTTCTACAGCGGCGCCGCAGGGCCACGGGGCGTGTCTGAGGGCCCCAGGGGTCGACGTCACGAGGAGGCCCCCCAGGAGAAGAAGGCCAAACTGCAGCAGGATCTCCTCTACCAGGGGCCCGCAGGGGACGTATCAGCAGACAGAAGCAGACCTCCCGGACTCCCCAGACAAGGCTCCCTCAACAACGGCTCAGGGCTGAGGCACTCAGGTCCAGGACAGGACATACACAGGTGAGTCCAGTGTGTGTGTGTAAGGTTGTGTGTGTGTTAAACACATTTGAACAATTCCCTCTGGGATTTGAGCTGGATTTAACATTTTGATCGTTATTGTGGAGGAAAACTGTCTGTTAAAAGTGAAACCTGTTAGGGGAGAGTGGGGTAAGTTGAGCCAAAGGGTTAGTTGAGCCACCCCTTGTTTCTAGGAAACCATACACAAAATGAATAATGTGACCAAATATTTAGTATGAGGTCATCATTTCATGGAGTCTGTGAAGGAAGAAACCACATGGAAAATTGATAAGGAAGTTAGGTAAAAAATGAATTAATTTATTAATCTAATTCAATTATTGTGTTATAGGTATCATGATGCTTGTATCTAAACCAAAGAAGATAGTTTTATACATCAGTTAAGGTCTCTAAAAGCTTCAAAATCCGCTCCTTAACCTAGCATGAAAGTGCAGCCTTCTAACTGTGCGGGCTAATATTGTCAAAATGTTTGCCTTCTTGGGGTAAGTTAAACCAATGGCCACCATACACCATACAAATGATGATTACATTTAGTCAGTTTAATGCATAATATACATAGTATTTTTGCAATGTGTCATGCCTACAGTATGATCTCAGGAGTGCATTTGTATTGTTACAGAGCAGACATCATCATGCCCGTGTACACAAATGTAAAACAAGCAGGGGTCTAGCCCCCCTTGAGGTTCCTGAGAGAGCAGACAAGGAAGTGAGAGAAAGGAAGAAGTCCATTTGAGCAGCAGCAAGGGATGAACAAATAGACTGAATGACACATGGACAAAAAAAACATGAAAATGTACCTGTGTTTAACAGAGGCAATGATAGAGTAGCAGAGGCACACAAGGTCTTATTTGATGACATGGAGTCTGAGCTTGCTAAATATATTAAACATCTTGAGGAACAGTTTCATGGGCTTAGTATCCTTGAATACATAGAACTTGCCTATGAATTGGCACATCAAAACAACATCCCTGTCCTAGACCAACTGGTCAACAAATGGAAGGGTAAGTTATATTGAACAGAGGCATCTATATCTGAATGTAGGCATCTATTTAAGATATAAAGTATATTCGGAAAAGTATTCAGACCCCTTGACTTCTTTCAGAGGTTGTTCCTTTACAGCCTTATTCTAAAATGGATTACATAAAAGAAAATCATCATCAACCTACACTCAAACTGACCAATCGGGGGAGAAGGGCCTTGGTCAGGGAGGTGACCAACAACCCAATGGTCACTCTGATAGAACTCTAGAGTTCCTCTGTGGAGATTGGAGAACCTTCCAGAAGGACAACCATCTCTGCAGCACTCCACCAATCAAGTCTTTATGGTAGAGTGGCCAGACGAAAGCCACTCCTCAGTAAAAGGCACATGACACCCCGCTTGGAGTTTGCCAAAAGGCACCTAAAAGACTCTCAAACAATGAGAAACAAGATTCTCTGGCCTGAATGCCAAGTGTCACGTCTGGAGGAAAGCTGGCACCATCCCTACGGTGAAGCATGGTGGTGGCAGCATCATGGTGTGGGGATGTTTTTCAGCGGCAGGGACTGGGAGACTAGTCAGGATAAAGGGAAAGATGAATGGAGCAAAGTACAGAGAGATCCTTGATAAAAACCTGCTCCAGAGCGCTCAGGACCTCAAACTGGGTTGAAGGTTCACCTTCCAACAAGACAACGACCTTAAACACACAGCCTAGACAACGCAGGAGTGGCTTTGGGACAAGTCTCTGAATGTCCTTGAGTGGCCCAGCCAGAGCCCAGACTTGAATCCGACTGAACATCTCTGTAGAGACCTGAAAATAGATGTGCAGTGATGCTCCCCAACCTGACAGAGCTTGAGAGGATCTGCAGAACGCCCCAAATACAGGAACGCCCCAAATACAGGTGTGCCAAGTTTGTAGCGTCACACCCAAGAAGACTCGAGGCTGTAATCGCTGCCAAAGATGCTTCAACAAAGTACTGAGTAAATGGTCTGAATACTTATGTAAATGGTATATTTCCGTTTTTATATTTTGGATGTATTTGACAACATTTCTAAAAACATGTTTTTGTTTGTCATTATGGGGTATTGTGTGTAGATTGATGAAACAATCAAACAATTTAATCAATTTTAGAATAAGGTTGTAACGTATCAAAATGTGGAAAAAGTCCAGGGGTCTGAATACTTTTCGAATGCACTGTACAATATACCATACCCCCATTCCATGAATTCAACTTTGTCCTACCAGCACCATCACCCACTGTCACAGAACACTATCACCCACTTATCCCAAGGTGGCTCCATTTACCCTGTCGCTATGCTCAATTGACCCCCTACCCAGGGTAAGTTGTGCCAAGAGACCACTTTTTTGGACAAGCTGTGTTTTCAAAACTGTTACGTTTACATGAGTTCTAATTATTTCCAGGGATACACAACATCCTGAAATATATGGCGATATCTTTGTTAGAAAGAGTACTATATTTCCCTTGACATAGTGGTGCTAAATAAATAAAAATGGCTCAACTTACCCCACTCTTGCCTATAGCAAGCTGTGTCATGTGGTTGGTTAGGTTGAAATGACTCTGGAGCTGTTATGGAGGGAGTGAGGGTCGGGGACTGGGAAAAGTGTAGGGTAAAATAAAAATCAGAAAAGCTATGACTCCTGGCAAATGACTTATTTTTTGAGAACGGTAGACAGTTTGATCATACAGATGTGTACGCATGAGGCCCATGATGCAGGAAAGACACATGGACACCGCTACCTAAAATAAGTTCAGGATTGACAAACACACACACACACAGACAAGCACACACCCACACACACACACACACACACAGACAAGCACACACCCACACACTGACTCCCACACTGAATGACTAGTGTCTTTCATCTTTCCCCTTAAGTCAAACTCAGCTAGAGGGATTCCCTAGCTGGTGAACTGACTGATGGTGACTATAATACTGCATTCACTGTGTCTTCCTTTAAAGCAGCAGAAACTAGACATGCTGAAGAAGCTCTTGGCTGCAACTCATCACAATAACTAGATACACCTTTTGTCCTACTGTTCTCTAGGTATGTTTTAGCCAGGTTCAGATAGTACAGGAAGATGTTGGGAAAGATGCACAGTCAATGCAGAGCTATAGGTGGTCTGCCGGGCTGTATTATGTCACTGTTGTCACATTGGAAAGTTGGAGACTGTACTGTGTTTCTTCCAAAAATGTCTGCACAAGAGATCTCTCTTGCGCAAAATAGATCTATGATCTCAATTGGGATCTACCTGTTTAAATAAAGAATAAGAAAATAGACAGACTGTTTGATTACACTTCTATGCTGTGCTTGTGAATCCTTTTTCTCTGTGCCTTGGCTTGCTTGCGTCAATACAGCTGATTTATTGTAATTCCATTTATCACCACACGGTGTCTCCTTCCTCTCTCCATAGTCCACTGACACAGAGAGAGAGGGAGAGAGACACCCTGCACACATTTTTCTAGTGCATCTCATACAGCAGAAATATGTTCCTCTAGTCCCCTCATTGTGTCATTCTCTGTAGAGAATACACCAGTCAACTCTGTAGTCCAGACCTGAGTTCAAATAGTACTTGTTTTCTATCAAATACTTTACTTGCGCTCGATTGAGCTTGACTGGTGCAAAAGGAACCAACAGAATAGTCCCAAACATACAAAACCCTGCCCATCTGGAACTCTAGACAGGTTCAATCAAATGCTCAGTGTATTTGAAGGAAAACGAATGCTGTTTGAACCCCGGCAGGTCTGGACGGTATTTCCAACCGTTCCATAACCCAGGGGTCAGTCATGGTGAGCTGCCCTGGGAGGAACAGATGTCCTCTTCCTACTCTCTCTGCTATCCTGCAATTCTTCCTCTCTGCTCCTATCTGCTTCTCCCTGCTCCTCGCTGCTCCTACCTGCTCGTCTTTGCTCCTCTCTGTTCTTCTCTGCTCCTCCCTACTCCTCTCTGCATGTCTCTGCTCCTCTCTTTTCCTCGCTCCTCCTCTCTGCACCGCTCCCCCCCTCTCTGCTCCTCCCTCCTCCTCTCTGCACCTCTATGCTCTTCTCTTATCCTCTCTGCTTCTCCCTCTTCCTCTCTGCACCTCTCTGCACATCCCTCTTCCTCTATGCTCCTCTCTGCTTCTCCCTCTTCCTCTCTGCACCTCCCTCTTCCTCTATGCTCCTCCCTCTCCCTGTTCCTCTCTGCTCATCTCTGTTCCTCTCTGCCCGCTGGAACAGGCTTCCTGATGGGAAGAGAGGGATTGTGGGCCGTATGTCGTGTCGTCCGGTGCACTGTGGGCCCAGTGGGTGATTCACTCCACAGAGAGGCTTTCCACACACCACATACTGTACACACACACACACACACACACACACACACACACACACACACACACACACACACACACACACACACACACACACACACACACACACACACACACACACAGGAGGTGTGTTTCACTCGACCCCATTCCTCCTCTGTCGACCTTGTAAAGGTGTACCTGATGGGCCGCGTCCCCCCTAGTCTAGCACTGGGACAAACAAGCCTTTACCGTACTGTAGCCACTCTGGGGTTAGAGACACAACTCATTAAGCCTGTGTCCTCTCCCTTCCATTATGACCTTGTGTTGGGCTCTTTTTACTCCCAGACACACAGTAAGGGAAAGATTACTGTAGGAGAGAGAGGACAACTTTAACAATTTTCTGCTCACTTGGCAGTTTCAAATGACTGTTGGTCACAAACATGAAGAAATGTGATGGTTTTCTGCTTCTGGTGAAAAATTGTGCAGTATAACGGGAATAGGGTGCCATTTAGGACATATTCAAACAGATATTGGAGTAGGACTCTGGGACCTGTCTAGCAGAGTATAATTTATTGAAACTGTTTTACCTTATAAGGTTTTAAAGGAGCAATGTGTCGGAACTAACTAGCTGCTATGAAGCAATCTGCATTTTAACAATGAGCATTCTCACTATTTAACAGAATTCAGCTAAATAAAGTTGTGTTAAGTAGCAGCACGCACACACACAGACAGACACACACACACACACACACACACACACACACACACACACACACACACACACACACACACACACACACAGACACACACACACACACACACACACACACACACACACACACACACACACACACACACACACACACACACACACACACACACACACAGAGCCAACAAAGACAGCTAGTTGATTCTGAGGTTGTTGTATTTGATTAGCAGTTAGATCAGGCTGTGGGATGTGAGCTCAGAGCTCACTGTGTTGTTCGGTGACTCTCTCTATATTAATTGGCTTTATGGCTGAGAGGGGGAATGGTAGCAGTGAACGATTCTGGCTTTGGCAGCACTGAGTTCAGCGGCGACACAAAACCGGAAACGGCCTGTCTGAGAACTCAGGGGACAATGGCGATGATGTATAAAATAGAACTCCCACTGCATAATCACCAAAAACCACTTTCATGAATCTAAAGAATGTGTAAATGAACTAAATCTTTTCCACTGAAAGAGAAAGAGAAAGGGGAAAAACCCCAGATGACAGCCTGTTTATAAGGTGAAATAACTTGAGAAAGGGTCTAATTTATCTTGGTGTCGGAGGTGTCATTGAAATGAACACACAGATACCCAACATCCAGGACAACGAGGTAGTCAGGGTGTGGAGACACTGATGAAACAACAATAATTAGGCTGGGATTAGAATATAATTACCTACTTGTGTTTCTCAAGGTTTCCCATGTTTATCCACCCAGCCCCAACCCTGGCTCAGTCTCAACCCTCGCCCCAGCTGAGCCCCTTCCTCAAGCTCAACCCTATACCCCAGCCTCAGCCCCAACCAAGTTCAGCACATTGGTATTGTATTAGTTAGCAGGACAAGAGAAACAAAGCAAGCCAACATGAGCTTAAATCCAGCCCGTTACTTGTTACATTGGTGTCATGAAGTGAGATGGGTGTTTCCCACCCAAGCTAGTGGAGGCTCCTGCAGAGATGCATTACGGTGTGCCTCAATCCTGTTTACCAAGTCACCAATGAATCTGGATGCTTTGGGGGTTATGGATTAAGTGACCTAATATTATATTAAATCCACCTCTTATTCATCAAATGAACTTCTGTGTAAATGACAGAATAACTGTATGCTTAGTGTTTATGCTGATCGTTATATAAACCATTGATCAGAGAGAAGTGCAAATCACATCTAGGCATCTTTAGGATAGAATAGAATTCTTAAGCAATAAGGCACGAGGGTGTGTGGTATATATGCTCAACACAATGCGGAGTGCCTGGACACAGCCCCTAGCCGTGGTATATTGGCCATGTATCACAAACCCCAGAGGTGCCTTATTGCTATTATGAACTGGTTACCAACGTAATTAGAGCAGTAAAAATAAATGTTTTGTCATACCCGTGGTACATGGTCTGATATACTACAGCTGTCAGCCAATCAGATTTCAGGGCTCGAATCACCCAGTTTATAAAATTGAATATAACTTTCTTATACATACGCTGTGCATCCATCCATCCATGCTGGCCTTCACTCACACCTGCCATTTCTGTCAAGCCACTTGTCTTCTGTGTTAACTGGGCCTTTGCTTAATGTCTGTAACTCCCATATGAGCTGCTGGAGTTAGTAGACAACCTCCCCTGTCCTCCCACTGAGGATCATCCAGTCTGATTTGTGAGTAAACTCTGTCAGGCCCATTTGATTGGATTCCCTTCGTCCACCTTTTCTTTCTCTTCCCTTTCTCAGACTCACTCCCCCTCTCCCAGAGCAAGTAGATGCCTTGTCCTCCTCCCTTATTACTTATGAGAGCTGATGGTTGGCAGTCATATATGGCAAAAGCACTGACGACAGCATCTCTGCGCGCCCATGTATTGTATCTGCGTGCGCGGTCCAGAGTATGAGAAAGAGAAGGATACAGCAAGCGTGTGCGTGAACGAATGCTTGTGTGTTGTGTGTGTGTTTGTATGCGTGCTCTAATAGGCAGAGAGAAATATGAGTTGAGTATGAGGCTGCCCCTGATGCACCGGTAAGTGAAGCTTGCTTTGCTGGAAGATGCCTCGCTGCTGCTTTTTTCCGTTCTCTTTTTCCTCACCTCCACTGCAAAGAGATCCTGCTACAGCCCGCTATATTTTGTCGGGTTAAGTTCGGAGCATTATGACTGTACATTCCAGCCTCGACCGCTTTTCATTTAAGGATTCTTTCTACCAAGATCAGGAGAAATATGGAACTTGATTGGCGTCTTCGCGTTTAATGCGTCCCTGGAGATAGACAGACGCGGGTCCGGACGGAGAGCGAAGCAGCGCAGGTGGATGTATTGTGTTTGAGGAAAAGGGCCATACTGAGGATAAAAGACACGAAGGAAAAGGGAGGAAAATGCAGTTTGATACATTGCGTCAATTTTGTAGCTCCGTTCTATCCCATTTTAATGAGGCTTTTACGCCGCCTCAGAATATTCTGCAGACGGAGCTATTCGAGCAGGCGTTGAGCAACATCGGGTGAGTGATTCCTTTGTAAGAATGTATGATTTATGATGGGCTTCCCCCGTTGGTATGTCAAAGGAGCATTCGAAGAGAGGGGGTTTCGCTTATTGATCCATCCGCAGCAGGCTATGCGAAGACGTCGCCTTCCTTCCGGGGAGTTGCAGGGGGGGGGGGGGGGGGGGGGGGGGGGGGGGGGGGGGGGGGTGTTGTTGGATGGATTGGTCGTGAAACAATACGGCTAAAATGTGATAATGCTGGGGTGTGTGCTTCTGTCTCGGTGTATCGCTGCTGCCGCATGTGTGTGCTGTCGTCATAGGCTGCTGTGCCTGCTTGCGCGGATAACATTACGGTATGTCGTAATATTGCTCCAGCCTCGAATCATTTGAGTAATTTGTGACCCTCTTTTTCATACGCTATGCTATGGTAATTACCTCCATTCCTAACCCACACCAATACTGGATTTTTCCCCATGGCCATGTCAGCAGTTTTGTATTATCCTGCAGTAACTGTGATTCTTGCTAAACACTGAAGATAATTAATGTAATTTACATATCATACATACTATTTTTGCTAAATAATCTTAGAAATTCAGCACAAATACTGCCCAACCACTACACACTTATGCAGTATGGAGGAATGACTGTAAATGTAATCAAATGTGTGTGTGATGTACAGCAGAGAATGGGATGTAGTCCAGGGAAAGAGAAAACGCAGAAGGCATTTTGTAGCCCAGAAACAAGCCTATAGATACAACATGCATCACATGTCTCTAGGGATTGTGGGTCTTTCCCTCATGTTCTTTTTTTCTTACCTCTCCCTCAGAAATAATTCACAGTGTGGCCTCGCTAGCTCTCTGCCCCCTCGCATTACATACACCCAACAGCACGGCGCACTCACTCAGCCACGGAGGTGTGGTTTACATAGCCGCCTATATGTGTTCCTACAGTAGCCTATTATCGTCATCGTCATCATCACATTTTACCGATTTACATTTGATACTATTTAAAGGGATGCTTCAGGATTTTGGCAATGAGGCCCTTTATCTACTTCCCCAGAGTCCGCTGAACACGTGGATACCATTATGATAAGGGGCCTCATTGCCAAAATCCCAAAGTATCCCTTTAAGCCTATAAGGAGGATATGAGGATACGATAGTAGCCTAACTAACCTATATCGATCCAGACACATCAGTGGAGAGACAGGAAAGACTGGAGGACAGACATTGCCCTGTCAGTATACTGTACTGTATATTGAAGGACCAACTAAATCATGACCACTTGATACAAGATCAAGAGACTGTCACTGTTCCTCAAGGCCCATATTCATAAAGAGTCAGAGAAGGAGTGCTGGTCCCCCCTGTCCATATAATCTCATTCCATATGATCTCCATATGATCATTACATTGCATTTTGAGAGACTACTGTAGTGGGACTGACTGCAGGGTACTGATGACAACCACTGACCAACCACAGCAGACACTCTCTCTCTCTGTCTCTCTCTCTCTCCCTCTCTCTGTCTCTCTCTCTGTCTCTCTCTTGCTCTCTCTCTCCCTTTCTCTGTCTCTCTCTCTGTCTCTCTCTCTCTGTCTCTCTCTCTCCCTCTCTCTGTCTCTCTCTCTGTCTCTCTCTTGCTCTCTCTCTCTCTCCCTTTCTCTGTCTCTGTCTCTCTCTTGGTCTCTCTCTCTCTCTCTCTCTCTGTCTCTCTCTCTCTCTCTCTCTCTCTCTCTCTCTCTCTCTCTCTCTCTCTCTCTCTCTCTCTCTCTCTCTCTCTCTCTCTCTTTCTCTCTCTCTCTCTCTCTCTCTCCATGCTGTCTGCTGGCTCACTAATGGGTTCTGCTTTGAGATCCATCTCTATGTATTATTCATGTGTATGTCAGTAGAGGTTCTAATGGTGTCCACAATCTGTTCTTAGAAGTCCTGAATGAATGCTTCTGCACCATGGCGTGGTGTGGGGTCGCTCCTCTCCTCCTCTCTGCTGTGGGCTGTATCAACTCATTGGGTTGACAGGTTCCAGGAAACACTTGCCTCTGACCAAAAGCAACACATGCAGCTGATGTCAAGCATGATCACTGCATAATAGAGGTTGTGCAGCATTATTGGAATATAATAAGTTGATTCAATACACCCCCCCCCCCCCCCCCCCCCCCCCAACTATTATGTTTGCAACCTCACCATGTACCAGTTTGTTTATTATCAGTTTATTATCATGTGTTTCGTCACATGAAGCCATGGACCGTGTCAGAACTACACAGTCCAGTCAGCATGGCCTGCTCTTCACTGTGCTCTGTCACTCAGTTAGTCATCGACCTCAATCATCATATTAGTTTCTCCCTCCTTTCCGCCAGTTATGGGGGTGCCATGGTAATTATGTTTGATCATTAGTAGTTCCTAGTGCTTTTTGAGGTCAGTTGGTTTCGGTTCGATTTTTTTTTTTTATATCACGGTTTTCAATCATTTAAAAAAACATTAAATACACTATGCATTATGAGGGTTGAATGCTACATTTGTTTTATTCAATGACTATATTATTTCATTCCAAGTCATCATCTCATCTCTATAGAGCTGCTGCCTATGCTGTCTGACAAAATCACTATTTTAGTAGTTCTTCAAAGTGAATAAAGCATTCTTTTATGACTGCTGAATACCAACTATCAATCACTAAGATTTTCTATTTTCAGGTAAAAATACCTCACGAAGCAACTGCTCTATCCATCTCGATCGCCATTCTTCTTTCTTTTAGGTAGCAGGCGTAAAATAAACATACTTGACACGTAGGTACGATTATGGTCATTGTAGTTAATTGCCAGGTTTTCAGCACTAAACTATGACGAGTATTGGCCTGTTGGAAACTACAACTCCCTACTACATCACACAGTTCGGGTGGATCTGATTTATCTCAGAAACTGTGTAATGTGCGCAATGAGGGCATGGAAAAAACTAATTCAATGGAATTCAAATAATTGAACCAATGTTGGTCAATTAGTTGTTTAAAACCCCCAAATAACCGAAATGTCGGTCAATTGCTCAGTACTAATCATTAGAGAGGATGAGGTGTCCCCTATTGTTAATCCTGGTGTTAGCCTGGTCTGGTCTGGAACCAGGGAAGCCCTCCCCTCTCTCTCTCTTTCTCTTTCTCTTTCTCTCTCTCTCTCTCTCTCGCTCTCGCTCTCGCTCTCGCTCTCGCTCTCGCTCTCACTCTCACTCTCACTCTCACTCTCACTCTCACTCTCACTCTCACTCTCTCTCTCTCTCTCTCTGTCTCTCCCACTGTCTCTCTCTCTTCTTCTGCTTCTTCTAGCAGGAGGTTAGTGGAGTGAAGTGGTGAGTGGGTGGATGGAGGGGAATACACAGTGTGTGGATCAGGGGATTGGGGTTGAGTCTAGAGAGGTTGACATAATGAGGATGAGGAGGAGGAAGACAAGAAGAGGAGGATGAAAAGGCAGAATATAAAATAAGAAGAGTAGATGAGGAGGCAGAAGATAAGAGAGGAGCGGAGGAGGAGGAGGCTGAGATACACAGGCATCAGTCATCATAGTGACAAAGATATAAAAGAGATAGACAGACAGGCTGCAGCTTGTGGGACTCTGTGATCAGCAAGTTTCATTTGTACACCATTCCATACATAATGCACTACGTATAAGGGCTCTATACAAACGTAGTGAACTAATACAGTATAGGAAATAGGGTGTAAGCATACTAGAGACCAGAGTGAGAATCCATATGCTCTGCTCTCACAGATAGGTCTATCTTAGCATCAGGGTTCTGAGGCTTCAGGGAGGAAGATGGCTGGAGTGGTGGTTGGCTCAGTGGCTAGATTAGCATCAGGTTAATGTCCCAGGCTCAATGCTTGTTCCTGGCTGCTACTGCTGAGAGAGAGAGAGAGAGAGAGGTAGTGCATTCGGAAAGTATTCAGACCCCTTGACTTTTTCCACATTTTGTTACGTTACAGTTGTATTCTATAATTGATGAAATTGTTTTTCCCCCTCATCAATCTTCACACAATACACCATAATGACAAAGCAAAAGCAGGTTTTTAGATTTTTTTGCAAAAAACAAACACCCCCCCCGAAATATCACATTTACATAAGTATTCAGACCTTTTACTCAGTACTTTGTTGAGGCACCTTTGGTAGTGATTACACCCTCGAGTCTTCTTGGGTATGATGCTACAAGCTTGGCACACCTGTATTTGGGGAGTTTCTCCCATTCTTCTCTGCAAGATCCTCTCAAGCTCTGTAAGGTTGGATGGGGACTGTCGCTGCACAGCTATTTTCAGAGATGTTCGATCGGGTTCCAGCCCGGGCCCTGGCTGGGCCACTCAAGGAAATTCAGAAACTTGTCCCGAAAGACACTCCTGCGTTGTCTTGGCTGTGTGATTAGGGTCATTGTCCTGTTGGAAGGTGAACCTTCGCCCCAGTTTGAGGTCCTGAGTGCTCTGGAGGTTTTCATCAAGGATCTCTCTGTACTTTGCTCCGTTCATCTTTCCCTTTATCCTGTCCTTGCCGCTGAAAACCATCCCCACACCATGATGCTGCCAGCACCATGCTTCACCGTAGGGATGGTGCCAGCACCATGCTTCACCGTAGGGATGGTGCCAGGTTTCCTACAGACGTGACGCTAGGCATTCAGGCCAAAGACTTCAATCTTGGTTTTATCAGACAAGGGAATCTTGTTTTTAATGTTCTGAGTGTCCTTTAGGTGCCTTTTGGCAAACTCCAAGCGGGCTGTCATGTGCCTTTTACTGAGGAGTGACTTCCGTCTGGCCACTCTACCATAAAAGCCAGATTGGTGGAGGGCTGCAGAGATGGTTGTCCTTCTGGAAGGTTCTCCCATCTTCACAGAGGAACTCTGGAGCTCTGTCAGAGTGACCATCGGGTTCTTGGTCACCTCCCTGACCAAGGCCCTTCTCCCCCTATTGCTCAGTTTGGCCAGGCGGCCAGCTCTAGGAAGAGTCTTGGTGGTTCCAAACTTCTTCCATTTAAGAATGATGGAAGCCACTGTGTTCTTGGGGACCTTTAATGCTGCAGACATTTTTTGGTACCCTTCCCCATATCTGTGCCTCGACACAAGCCTGTCTCTGAGATCTACGGACAATTCCTTCGACCTCGTGGCTTGGTTTTTGCTCTGACATGCACTGTCAACTGTGGGACTTTATATAGACAGGTGTGTGCCTTTCCAAATCATGTCCAGTCTATTGAATTTACCACAGATGGACTCCAATCAAGTTGTAGAAACATCTCAAGGATGATCAATGGAAACAGGATGCACCTGAGCTCAATTTTGAGTCTTATAGCAAATGGTCTGAATACTTATGTAAATAAGATATTTCTGTTTTTTATTTTGAATGAAATAGCAAACATTTCTAAAAACCTGTTTTCACTTTGTTATGATGGGTTATTGTGTGTAGATTGATGAGGAAATGTTTTTATTTAATCAATTTTAGAATAAGGCTGTCACGTAACAAAATGTGGAAAAGGGGAAGGGGTCTGAATACTTTCCAAATGCACTGTAGATGGAGAGAGAGGTGGAGAGAGAGAGGTGGAGAGAGAGAGGTGGAGAGAGAGAGAGGTGGAGAGAGAGAGGTGGAGAGAGAGAGAGGTGGAGAGAGAGAGGTGGAGAGAGAGAGGTGGAGAGAGAGAGGTGGAGAGAGAGAGGTGGAGAGAGAGAGGTGGAGAGAGAGAGGTGGAGAGACTCCCATAAGCACAACAACAAGGGTTTTAAAGCAACAAGTGGGTAAATTGTCATTTGTAGTTGGTCACAGGATAGCAGTGCCTGGGTAGGCTACATATGATGTCATGTCAGGAATGCACACCACACATCACACAAACAAAAATACCTATAGTGCTGCTACACCTAGAAACTGCCATTCTCCTGGAGGAAAGCGAAGCTCACAGAGGGGTCGTGGCGCGAACAGGGAGCACAACAAGAGATAGACAACAGAGGACAGTCTCCGAATGTGACAGGGACATCTGGGTTCTTTCATGCTCACACAGCGACACTGATTCTCTCAAAAGGACCGTGTGTGTGTGTGTGTGTGTGTGTATGTGTGTGCATCAGCTTTATTATGGCCAGGAATAGTAACGTTTCAGTAAAGCCCAGCACGGGGGCTTTTCAGACCTTCTTTAGTGGATGTGTGCTGTATGTACATCCATCTCCTCCACTGCCTGAGGTCCAAAACTCTGTCTCTTCCGGCTGATGGGATTGTCATGAAAAGAGGGTGGCTGAGTGGCATTCAAAGTGGTGTGTGCATTTGTGTGTGTGTATGAGAGGGGCATCTCTAAGTTGTGTGTGTTCATGAATTCGAAACCTGTCCCAAAGGGGCGTTTCTTCTTTGAAAAGCTTCTCTTTCAGCTGTGAACCAGATGTCTGATTTCATCCTGTTCTTTTTCTTCAATAGAGAGAGAAATTGCAAACACTGCATGTATGGATGTGGTGTACTTACAGTACTAACATGTGTTGACGTGACGTTGATTGTCAATGTCATAAGGCATTTATAATATATGTAGTTAATTTAGGGTGGCTGGTAGCCTATCAGTTAGAACGTTGGGCCATTAACCAAGAGGTCGCTAATTTGAATCCCGACAAGGTGAAAAATCTGCCGATGTGCCCTTGAGCAAGGCACTCAACCCCTTGTCTCAGGGGGAGTAGGATATGCAAAAAAAATTTAAATAATGAAACAGGACAAAATATATAAGCACCTACCAAATTATAATTATTATTTTGTTCTAACTACATATTTTTTCACGCGTAATTATCGCACACTCACGCCTGCAAACACACACATACACACACTCATGACACATCTGACACACATTAGCCCCTACCAAGTGGAAAGTTATCACCACATCAAGCCTTGCTAGCTCACATGAAATAGAATCAACACTTACTGTGTGTGTGTGTGTGTGTGTCTGTGTGTGTCTGTCTGTGTGTGTGTGTGTGTGTGTGTGTGTGTGTGTGTGTGTGTGTGTGTGTGTGTGTGTGTGTGTGTGTGTGTGTGTGTGTGTGTGTGTGTGTGTGTGTGTGTGTGGCTGTATGTGTGACTGTATGTGTGGCTATATGCGTGGCTGTATGTGTGTGTGTGTGTGTGGCTGTATATGTGGCTGTATGGGTGTGTGTATGTGGCTGTATGCGTGGCTGTATGTGTGTGTGGCTGTATATGTGGCTGTATGTGTGTGTGTATGTGGCTGTATGTGTGGCTGTATGCGTGGCTGTATGTGTGTGTGTGTGTGGCTGTATATGTGGCTGTATGTGTGGCTATATGCGTGGCTGTATGTGTGTGTGTGGCTGTATATGTGGCTGTATGTGTGTGTGTATGTGGCTGTATGCGTGGCTGTATGTGAGTGTGTGTGTTACACTAAACACTGCTCCCTTTTTAAAATCACTGAATAAATTCACAATGGACCTAATGGCGCAATATCATATTTTTTGTTGGCTGTTGAATACCCACAATTCTCTGGCTTTGACCCAATTTAATTTCCATTTCATGCTCAGATTTATTCAATTACCCAGAAATACATGAGAACCAACGTGATAAAGAAACAATCAATAACTCTTCATCTAAACATCTCCATCCAGTGAGCTACATCTGCTTCCATCCATCCAGTGAGCTACATCTGCTTCCATCCAGTGAGCTACATCTGCTTCCATCCATCCAGTGAGCTACATCTGCTTCCATCCATCCAGTGAGCTACATCTGCTTCCATCCAGTGAGCTACATCTGCTTCCATCCATCCAGTGAGCTACATCTGTTTCCATCCAGTGAGCTACATCTGCTTCCATCCAGTGAGCTACATCTGCTTCCATCCATCCAGTGAGCTACATCTGCTTCCATCCATCCAGTGAGCTACATCTGCTTCCATCCATCCAGTGAGCTACATCTGCTTCCATCCATCCAGTGAGCTACATCTGCTTCCATCCATCCAGTGAGCTACATCTGCTTCCATCCAGTGAGCTACATCTGCTTCCATCCATCCAGTGAGCTACATCTGTTTCCATCCAGTGAGCTACATCTGCTTCCATCCAGTGAGCTACATCTGCTTCCATCCATCCAGTGAGCTACATCTGCTTCCATCCATCCAGTGAGCTACATCTGCTTCCATCCATCCAGTGAGCTACATCTGCTTCCATCCATCCAGTGAGCTACATCTGCTTCCATCCATCCAGTGAGCTACATCTGCTTCCATCCATCCAGTGAGCTACATCTGCTTCCATCCAGTGAGCTACATCTGCATCTAGTTTTAAAGCACCGTATTTATGGATCAAAATTCTAAATACATTTCACCTTAATGTTCTGGTGACATTTGGGCACGTTAGTACTGAATGGGGACTTATTTGTGGAGTAATGTAACTGTTTTTCTGGGTGATTTGTGATGTTTTACACATGCTTCCCATGTCTGTGTTTTTGTATTTTAGTGTATATTTTGTGTATAGTTATGTTGTATTGTGCAGGGCACATTGAAAAAGAGACCTAGGTCAGAATATATCTTCCCTGGTAAAATAAAACTCCTAGCCCCACTCCAATCCTCTTCTACGATATTGATTTGGAGGCTCAATGAGACTAATTATTGCCATATTTTGCAATCATTGCGCTATGATGCACTGTGGTAGGCTCTCTGTCTCAGTCTCTGTCTCCCCCGCACGTGTACATTAAGACTCCATTCTCCATTTGTGTTGCGAATAAACTGGTCTATGAGAGGATACAAAGTGCCTGGGTGTCGGAGAAGAGGGTGAGGGGGGCTGCTGAGAAGTAATCAAAAGATCCTCTTCCTGGCAGGTTTATGCTGAGTTAACATGGAGGGAGCAACACCCCCCTCCCCTCCCCTCTCTGTTATTTCTGGAGACTGCTGCCTGCCCAGCATTAATGAAGCTGCATATAATATGAATTTAATTCAGTGTGTTTACTAGTTCATTAGGTTTTAGGATAGCAGTTGATTTGATCTCCGGTGGTGGTGGTGAGAGAGGAAGGAAGGAAGCAGACTTTGAAGATGATTTTTTTTACCATGCAGGCCAGCTCCCCATTTATTCACCCCCCCCCCCCCCCCCTCTGCTTTATGGGGAAGTGCTCTGCACAGTTTGTCAGTAAAAAAAAAAAAATTCTTCTTGTCACCTACTGTACACTCAACTGACTTCCACTAGACCACTCCACTGTTCTATGTGGCTATAGTGGAACTAGATTTCAAGGGCATTTTGGAATTTGAAGATAACTGTTGTCAAAGATGAAACGATTTCTAAACGCCAGCCTCTCTCTTCCAGGGCTTTTAAGATCAGATGTATCAGAGGCCCCGTCCCAAACAATTACCATTAACATGTCCTGTACAGGTCATTGCCGTGTACTCTGTAGTGTGGGACACAGGAAGGCCTTTGGAAAGGCAGGGAGGATTCACTGATTCAGGCAGTGGACTGCTGGCCTGTTCCCAGATCAGTTGATGCTGTTTTGCCAACTACTATAGTCATTGTCATAGGATTTGGCAAGACAGCACAAACAGTGCTGGGAACAGGCTTATGGACTGCTGGACACAGGAGTCAATGTGGACTGGAGGTCCCTCACCTTTATTAGATTATAGCAGTTGGATCTCATGAGGAACCCAAGTCATTGCTGCAGTAGATGTAGGCCCACAGACAAGGACTTGACGAATACATGTCTCTTCCAAACCCCAGCCTCTGCCATATCAGTGTATTTGTTTGCTTTCTGGCACCGGGCGAAATATGTACTCAGCTGAGGTTGTTCGATGTTTCCACGAGTGATATCCATCTGTAGCATGTGGGAGCTACCATCTCTCAGACAGACAGAGAGTGAGTGTGAGGGTCGGGATGGGCCTTATGTATGCATGGCTGCCTGCCCTGGGGCCATACAGCAGGGGCCATCTTGGTGGCCTTCCAGGAGAAACTTCCACGGCAGCCCAACCGCCCACCACTGGAGCTGTGACAGGGCTGGAACTACACACAGAATAACATGTAAAACTCATATATAATATACCACACTTACATTCAGAAGTGATTTATAGGATATCTGTGGATGGAACTCCCCACCTTCCCTCCCCCTCTCCTGAATGGCAGCCCCACCCCATCCACACCCCCTCCTCCTACACCCTGGCTACATCCCAAATGGCACCCTATTCCCTTTATAGTGCACTACTTTTGGAACAAGGGGGCATAGGGCTTTGGTCAACAGTAGTGCACTATATAGGGAGTTTAGTGCCATTTGGGACACCCACTTAACCTTCCTTTCATTGGCCTCCAGCACTATACAACTACCTCTGTATTTGTGACATGCAATATACAGTCAGACCATGGTAATGCCTACAGTGTGACAGGAAGAAACAGCTTTTGGAGAGATACTTGAACATGCCTTGTTGATGAAGGAGTCTCTAAAATCTGAAAAGAAGTGGTCTGAACTGGCAAGTGGAGGACCGGACAATACACTGTCCTCCAATACACCTTTGGAAAAGCATGGAACACACACACCCCAGTCACTCTTACTAGAATACATTTTTTATTATTGATGGCTGTTAAAAATAGATCCTGTAGTGGTTATCTTGAACTGTGCCCGAGGCAGAGGGCAGAGGCAATATCCAATGCTTACCGGTGTGGAACAAGGCTACATTTAAATTGAAAACGCTGAAATGAAATGGGCTCTTCCATGTTTTCCTCATATGTTTTTGCTTTGTTGCATAATTGCTGTGTATTTTTCCTCAATATGAGTTGCTAGTTTCTACTCACACAGTCTCCTTCAGAATATGGGCACCTACATGAGCGTGGTTTGCTTACTAAAGGTCTTTGCCATACTGAAGAGCTTATGTTCTAGAAGGTTCTAGAAGGCTCATATATCAGATCTCATACTGTTCGAGAGAGCTCATCAGATCACATAAGGTTCGAGAGAGCTCATCAGATCAGATCACATAAGGTTCGAGAGAGCTCATCAGATCAGATCACATAAGGTTCGAGGTTCTAGAGGGCTCATCAGATCACAAGTTTCGAGAAGGTTCCTGTCCCAGAGCCAGAGAGATAGGGTTTGTAACATACTGTAGTGTATCTCATGGTAATGAGGTAAGTGTGAGGCAGCTTGGAGGTAACTGGCCCTATACTTTATCCTGACAAACCAAACCAATCGGTACCAATCAGGACAAACATTTCCTTATTTTAGTTCATGATTTTCCAAAATTGGAAAAATCCATTGAAGCATTAGTGTGTTTTAATCTCTACTGACTACACAGTACTAGTTAGTCACCAATCACCTTGTAGGGCTGCTTCTCATTCTAGCTGGTTCTCCTGGTTCTCATACGACCTGATTCTCCTGGTTCTCATACTACCTGATTCTCCTGGTTCTCATACTAGTTGATTTCCTGGTTCTAATACTAGTTGATTCTCCTGGTTCTCATACTAGTTGATTCTCCTGGTTCTCATACTACCTGATTCTCCTGGTTCTAATACTAGTTGATTTCCTGGTTCTCAAACTAGTTGATTCTCCTGGTTCTCATACTACCTGATTCTCCTGGTTCTAATACTAGTTGATTTCCTGGTTCTAATACTAGTTGATTTCCTGGTTCTCAAACTAGTTGATTCTCCTGGTTCTTATACTAGCTGTTTCTGGTTCTCTTACCAATTAATTTGGCTGGTTCTCATTAGAGGTCGACCGATTAATCGGAATGGCCGATTAATTAGGGAAGATTTTAAGTTTTCATAACAATCGGAAATCGGTATTTTTAGACACCGATTTGGCCGATTTCTTTATTAATTAATTTATTACACCTTTATTTAACTAGGCAAGTCAGTTAAGAACACATTCTTATTTTCAATTACGGCCTAGGAAATGGTGGGTTAACTGCCTTGTTCAGGGGCAGAACGACAAATTTTTACCTTGTCAGCTCAGGGATTCAATCTTGCAACCTTACAGTTAACTAGTCCAGCGCTCTAACCACCTGCCTCTCATTGCACTCCACGAGGTGCCTGCCTGTTACGCGAATGCAGTAAGAAGCCAAGGTAAGTTGCTAGCTAGCATTAAACTTATCTTATAAAAACAATCAATCAATCAATCATAATCACTAGTTAACTACACATGGTTGACGATATTACTAGTTTATCTAGCGTGTCCTGCGTTGCATATAATCGATGCGGTGCGCATTCGCGGAAAAAGGTGTACCTTTTACTTCAACGTGTACCTAACCATAAACATCAATGCCTTTCTTAAAATCAATACACAGAAGTATATATTTTTAAACCAGCATATTTAGCTTAAAGAAATCCACGTTAGCAGGCAATTTTAACCAGGTGAACTTGTGTCACTTCTCTTGCGTTCATTGCATGCAGAGTCAGGGTATATGCGATAATAATAAACGTTTTGTTTTCTAAATGATAGTTTCCGGATTCGACCATATTAATGACCAAAGGCTCGTATTTCTGTGTGTTATTATGTTATAATTAAGTCTATGACTTGATATTTGATAGAGCAGTCTGACTGAGCGATGGTAGGCAGCAGCAGACTCTTAAGCATTCATTCAAACAGCACTTTAGTGCGTTTTGCCAGCAGCTCTTCACTGTGCTTCAAGCATTGAGCTGTTTATGACTTCAAGCCTATCAACTCCCGAGATTAGGCTGGTGTAACTGATGTGAAATGACTAGCTAGTTAGCGGGGTGCGCGCTAATAGCGTTTCAAACGTTGCTCTGAGACTTGGAGTAGTTGTTCCCCTTGCTCTGCATGGGTAACGCTGCTTCGAGGGTGGCTGTTGTCGATGTGTTCCTCGTTCGAGCCCAGGTAGGAGCGAGGAGAGGGACGGAAGCTATACTGTTACACTGGCAATACTAAAGTGCCTATAAGAACATCCAATAGTCAAAGGTATATGGAATACAAATGGTATAGAGAGAAATAGTCCTATAAATACTATATTAACTACAACCTAAAACCTCTTACCTTGGAATATTGAAGTCTCATGTTAGAAGGAACCACCAGCTTTCATATGTTCTCATGTTCTGAGCAAGGAACTTAAACGTTAGCTTTTTTACATGGCACATATTGCACTTTTACTTTCTTCTCCAACACTTTGTTTTTGCATTATTTAAACCAAATTGAACATGTTTTATTATTTATTTGAGGCTAAATTGATTTTTATTGATGTATTATATTAAGTAAAAATAAGTGTTCATTCAGTATTGTTGTAATTGTCATTATTACAACAACAAAAAATAATAATCGGCCGATTAATCGGTATCGGCTTCTTTTGGTCCTCCAATAATCGGTATCGGCGTTGAAAAATCATAGTCGGTCGACCTCTAGTTCTCATACTAGCTTGTTCTCCTGGTACTCATACCAATTTATTCTTCTGGTTTTCATACTAGCTGGTTCTCCTGGTTCTAATACTAGTTTCTTCTCCTGGTTCTAATACTAGTTGATTTTCTTGGTTCTTATACCAATTGATTCTCCTGGTTCTCATACTAGTTGATTCTCCTGGTTCTAATACTAGTTTCTTCTCTTGGTTCTCATACTAGCTGATTCTCCTGGTTCTAATACTAGTTTCTTCTCTTGGTTCTCATACTAGCTGATTCTCCTGGTTCTAATACTAGTTTCTTCTCTTGGTTCTCATACTAGTTGATTCTCCTGGTTCTAATACTAGTTTCTTCTCTTGGTTCTCATACTAGCTGATTCTCCTGGTTCTAATACTAGTTTCTTCTCTTGGTTCTCATACTAGTTGATTCTCCTGGTTCTAATACTAGTTTCTTCTCTTGGTTCTCATACTAGCTGATTCTCCTGGTTCTCTTTCAAATTGATTCGACTGGTTCTCATACTAGCTGGTTCTCTTGGTTCTTATACCAATTGATTCAGCTGGTTCTCATACTAGCTGGTTCTCCTGGTTCTAATACTAGTTTCTTCTCTTGGTTCTCATACTAGCTGATTCTCCTGGTTCTCTTTCAAATTGATTCGACTGGTTCTCATACTAGCTGGTTCTCTTGGTTCTTATACCAATTGATTCAGCTGGTTCTCATACTAGTTGGTTCTCCTGGTTCTAATACTAGTTGATTTTCCTGGTTTTCATAGTTGATGGTTCTCCTGGACTGCCTGTTCTCCACTGGAATATGGACTAGATACAGTGGTGACATTTTATTCATTTATTTTCAGTAGTGGTATTCTGAGTGTGCTCTTCAAAGGGCACTAGAGGACCTGGTAAATAAAGAAACCGATGATTTATTTATGGAACCTTCAAGCTGTACGTTAAGTGTGCGTTGCTAAACAGGGTGTGAATGCTGTGTTGTGTGTGTGTGACTGTTGCCTGGGTGCTTTGTTGGAAGCCAGGGACCTTGGTACTTGCTGAGCTGCCATTGGTGAGTGTATAAGAAGATGAGTCACATGACCTTGTGGAAGCTTCCCATTGGCTTGATGGACGGGTTTGCTGTGGAAGTAGACCGGATTGGCTAATACCTCAGGATTCGTAACCTGGTTACTGTACTGTATGTAGTACCTCTATTGAAATGCATGTTGTGAAAGAGGCTAGTGAGAGAGAATGTATGCGTGGGAAGCTGGCAGCCCATGCTTGAACCTGCTGCTTGTTTTGAACGGTCATCATCATCGTTTATCAATGATGATTAAAAGATGAATAATGGCATACCATTCACCCGTATAGAAAGATGTTCTCCCCCTCCTCTATCGGGATGTCAGTGGAGTGGGTGGGACATAGACAGAGGTTGGCTGTTTGTCCTGTTGTGTTGCCTGGCTGCAGCCTTGTCTGATAATGAGACCCACAGGGGTTGGTAGTAGGGGTAGGTGTTGTATGTGTGCAATGCAGCCCCTGTGAAATGAAGCCCCAGCACCTATACCCCAGTCCTAGCCCTAAACTCAAGCCCCAACCCCAGCTCCAGTCTTATACCCTAGCCCCAGCCACAGCCACAGCCCCAGCCCGGTACCCCACCCCTATACTCCAGCCTCAGCCCCAGCGCTACATTCTAGCTTCAGCCCCATCCCTAAATCCTAGCTTCAGCCCTACCTCCAGCCTCAGCTCCAGCTCCAGCTTCCCTTCCATGCCCCATCCCTACATCATGCCCCAGCCTCTCTCCCTACCACAGCCCCAGCCCCATCCTTCAGCCCCATCACCACCCTCTCTGCCATACCCCACATCCATCCTCAGGCCCATCCCTACATCCAGCCCGTCTCTCTCCCCAGCTACCCCCAGCCTCTCTCTTTCCTGCCCCATCCTTGAGATGTTATTTTGGGCAGCAGGGATTATTAAACCATCCTCTGACTCACCACTGCTTTTTCATTACCTCCTCACTTTCTATGGAGCTAGACAGCTGCCCCGTGTTCCCTTTGATTTCAAATGCAGCTTGCTCAATGGAATGAAAAATGCATACTTAGCAGAACCAGAAAGAAATGTGTGTGTGTGTGTGTGTGTGTGTGTGTGTGTGTGTGTGTGTGTGTGTGTGTGTGTGTGTGTGTGTGTGTGTGTGTGTGTGTGTGTGTGTGTGTGTGTGTGCGTGTGAGACGGAAGGAGAAAGAGTGCGAGAGAGAGAGAATCCGACATAGATTCAGAGAGAATCAAAGAGTGCGAGAGAGAAGTTGGTGGGGAGGCAGGGGGTCTGCCTGCATGAAAATACATTTTCTACCATTGGAAGAAAACAATACTCTGGAGTTACAATGAAAATGTGCTGTTATGAATAGCTTGACAAGGCACAATATGCTCTGTACAGGGCCTGGTGTATGGAGATCAAAAATGGTTGACAAGTATTCAACATGAAGTAGACTAGGAAGTTAGAACTTGGAAAATAGAACTCAAATGATTAACTCATTATAAAAGAGAAGAGCTGACCTCAGCACTGAACAAACAGAGGCTTGCATTGTGTACTGCACTGTACTGCATTGTACTGTACTGTACTGTACTGTACTGTACTGTACTGCATTGTACTGTACTGCACTGCACTGTACTGCATTGTACTGTACTGCACTGTACTGCATTGTACTGTACTGCACTGTACTGCATTGTACTGTACTGTACTGCACTGTACTGCATTGTACTGCGCTGTACTGTACTGTACCGCACTGTACTGCACTGTACTGAATTGTACTGCACTGTACTGAATTGTCCTGCACTGCACTGCACTGCACTGTACTGCACTGTACTGGATTGTACTGTACTGTACTATACTGCACTGTACTGCATTGTATTGTACTGCACTGCACTGTACTGTACCGCACTGTACTGCACTGTACTGAATTGTACTGCACTGTACTGAATTGTCCTGCACTGCACTGCACTGCACTGCACTGTACTGTACTGCAATGTACTGAATTGTACTGCACTGTACTGAATTGTCCTGCACTACACTGTACTGCACTGTACTGCACTGTACTGTACTTATTTCTCTTCAATGCCTTTAGAGAGTAAACCTAAATGCGTTTACAATATATTCAACTGCCATAGCAGCGTTGGGTGTTTGAAGGATTAGTTGATTCACATGTGGTAAAGTCTGGTCACAGATGAGCAGCAAACGCATGTATTTATTCAACTTGCCAAAAATGTTTATTGGGTGTGCCTCTGCTGTTGATTACTTTCAGTCAGCCGTGAGACTGCTGTGCTTTGCTGTGTGTGTGACTGTGTGCTGCTCCTAGAAAACCCCAGTGAACAGACAGACAGTTTGGCAGACAGATAGATGTTTGCTTTATCAATTCCAGAAGTGTTTTGTGTCTAGATGCTGTTTTTGAAATTTTAACGATGTACAGACAGTTAGTTAGATACTTACAATAACATTTTCTCTTCAGGGAGAAGTAGTAGCATAGACTAGAGTACCATCTTAATGCTTTTCTCTGTTGGGCTCGGCCTACGTAGCTTGGCAGTGGCGCTAGCTGCTTCATAGGAGACATAGTTGGCAGCGTGACATCTGTTTAGCTTTCAAGTCAGGAGTATGATATAAACATGGCATAAACACACATGCCTGCAGCAGCCCTGCTACCATGGTCAATTAGAGGTGTGTGTGTGTGTGTGTGTTTGTATGGTGTGTGTGTGTGTGTGTGTTTGTATGGTGTGTGCGTTTGTGTGTTTGTATGGTTTGTGTGTTTGTATGGTGTGTGCGTTTGTGTGTTTGTATTGTGTGTGTGTGTTGTGCAGGCTGTGGTGAATGTGGTGTTATGGGACATCCTGTCTTCTCTGTTCCATCCAGAATGTTCTGAACGTTGACAGCTGTCCCTGTTTGTGTGAGAGGTCTGTATAGGTTTACAATTACAATGTTATTGAATGTCACATTAGATCAATCCATGCCATCCTGTTGAGAGACAGTCTCAGGTCTCCCTCTGGTTTGCAAATGTTAACACTGCATGTATGTGTCCCAAATTGCACCCTATTCCCTATACAGTGCACTGCTTTCCCTAGGTAGTGAATTGTGGTGTCATTTGGGACACAGCCCAGATGTTGTTGAGGGAGAGACAGACAGTGCAGGTCAGGGGTTTACTGGGGGCTGGGTGTGGGAGATGGGCTGGTTGGCACAACACTCCTTTTTAAAGACCAGCTCATTCAGTAAGAGTACTGCTGTTTCCTCCCTCTGTGTGTCCTCACTCACCCAGCTTAACAGGCCCACAGAGGAGTTACTGGAAATCAGTGTCCCATGCAGAGTCCCATACTCCTGCACCTGTCCACCACCCTCCCTCACTCCACTACCACAGAAAGGCACAGCTAAAACAGGTCATTGGAAGAGGCTACGTCATTATGGTGGCGCAGCTTCAGAAAAACTCTTTGATCCATTTGGTGATGCACACTAATAATGGTAGATAGATAGAGATTATCCCTGTCTCTCTGTCTCTATCTGTCTCTCTGTCTCTCTCTCTGTATCTCTCTCTGTCTGTCTCTCTGTCTCTCTGTCTCTCTGTGTCTCTCTCTTTGTCTGTCTCTCTCTCTCTGTCTCTCTATCTCTCTGTCTCTCTATCTCTCTTTCTCTCTCGTATTTGATGCCCTGAAATCCCTTTGGGGAGGGAGAAAACATACATAGGAGGCGTCCCAAATGGCACCCTGTTCCCTATATAGAACACAACATTTGGGCCCTGGTCAAAAGTAGTCCACTACATAGGGGATAAGGGTGCCGTTTGGGACACAGACATAATTTGTTCAGTTTCAGGAGGATCATTGTGGTCAGAGCGCAACTCTGTTGAATGGGATTATAGGTCAGTCTGATCTACAGGGTATGCTGCCTGCCTGCCTGGGTTTCATTGGGTGATAACCGACTGGCAGCCAGTAATCAGCTGAGGAGAGGAGCTAACATCCAGTACTGTAATCCTCTCCTGGAGAGGACGCCATTGCTCGACCTCCAGGCAAACACACATACGCGCACACACACACACCAGGGTATTAAACCAGGACTCTCCGGCCTCCACAGTTCCCATCCCAGCAGCCTTTGCAGCAGCAGCAGCAGGTCGTGCTGTAAGTTGTGCCCATCTCCCCTGTCCGGCAGTGTGGCCAGGACGGTAGCAGTGGGCAGAGAGAGAGGACACAGCAGGCAGACTGGACAGGGAGAATGAAAGGGAGCCATTCTGGATGGATGTCATTTTGGATCATTTGCATGATGGCGTTTTGAGGGGTCACAAGTCTCCGTTTTTGTTGCTGCCAAATTTTACATCTTGGAGTCTTGGATTGTACTGTAGTTAGGCCACTGGGGATTGGCTGGGTGAGTGTTAGCCGTGTAGTAACACCACTAAGGATTGTCTGGGTGAGTGTTAGAAGGTAGTAACACCACTAAGGAATGTCTGGGTGAGTGTTAGACTTGTAGTAACACCACTAAGGAATGTCTGGGTGAGTGTTAGAAGGTAGTAACACCACTAAGGTGTGTCTGGGTGAGTGTTAGACTTGTAGTAACACCACTAAGGAATGTCTGGGTGAGTGTTAGACTTGTACCACTAAGGAATGTCTGGGTGAGTGTTAGACTTGTAGTAACACCACTAAGGTGTGTCTGGGTGAGTGTTAGACTTGTAGTAACACCACTAAGGAATGTCTGGGTGAGTGTTAGACTTGTAGTAACACCACTAAGGAATGTCTGGGTGAGTGTTAGAAGGTAGTAACACCACTAAGGAATGTCTGGGTGAGTGTTAGACTTGTAGTAATACCACTAAGGAATGTCTGGGTGAGTGTTAGACTTGTAGTAACACCACTAAGGATTGTCTGGGTGAGTGTTAGAAGGTAGTAACATCACTAAGGAATGTCTGGGTGAGTGTTAGACTTGTACCACTAAGGAATGTCTGGGTGAGTGTTAGACTTGTAGTAACACCACTAAGGTGTGTCTGGGTGAGTGTTAGACTTGTAGTAACACCACTAAGGAATGTCTGGGTGAGTGTTAGAAGGTAGTAACACCACTAAGGAATGTCTGGGTGAGTGTTAGACTTGTAGTAACACCACTAAGGAATGTCTGGGTGAGTGTTAGACTTGTACCACTAAGGAATGTCTGGGTGAGTGTTAGACTTGTAGTAACACCACTAAGGAATGTCTGGCTGAGTGTTAGACTTGTAGTAACACCACTAAGGTGTGTCTGGGTGAGTGTTAGACTTGTAGTAACACCACTAAGGTGTGTCTGGGTGAGTGTTAGACTTGTAGTAACACCACTAAAGAATGTCTGGGTGAGTGTTAGACTTGTAGTAACACCACTAAGGAATGTCTGGGTGAGTGTTAGACTTGTAGTAACACCACTAAGGTGTGTTTGGGTGAGTGTTAGACTTGTAGTAACACCACTAAGGAATGTCTGGGTGAGTGTTAGACTTGTAGTAACACCACTAAGGAATGTCTGGGTGAGTGTTAGACTTGTAGTAACACCACTAAGGTGTGTTTGGGTGAGTGTTAGACTTGTAGTAACACCACTAAGGTGTGTCTGGGTGAGTGTTAGACTTGTAGTAACACCACTAAGGAATGTCTGGGTGAGTGTTAGACTTGTAGTAACACCACTAAGGTGTGTCTGGGTGAGTGTTAGACTTGTAGTAACACCACTAAGGTGTGTTTGGGTGAGTGTTAGACTTGTAGTAACACTACTAAGGAATGTCTGGGTGAGTGTTAGACTTGTAGTAACACCACTAAGGAATGTCTGGGTGAGTGTTAGACTTGTAGTAACACCACTAAGGTGTGTTTGGGTGAGTGTTAGACTTGTAGTAACACCACTAAGGTGTGTTTGGGTGAGTGTTAGACTTGTAGTAACACCACTAAGGAATGTCTGGGTGAGTGTTAGACTTGTAGTAACACCACTAAGGTGTGTTTGGGTGAGTGTTAGACTTGTAGTAACACCACTAAGGAATGTCTGGGTGAGTGTTAGACTTGTAGTAACACCACTAAGGTGTGTTTGGGTGAGTGTTAGACTTGTAGTAACACCACTAAGGAATGTCTGGGTGAGTGTTAGAAGGTAGTAACACCACTAAGGAATGTCTGGGTGAGTGTTAGACTTGTAGTAACACCACTAAGGTGTGTTTGGGTGAGTGTTAGACTTGTAGTAACACCACTAAGGAATGTCTGGGTGAGTGTTAGACTTGTAGTAACACCACTAAGGAATGTCTGGGTGAGTGTTAGACTTGTAGTAACACCACTAAGGTGTGTCTGGGTGAGTGTTAGACTTGTAGTAACACCACTAAGGAATGTCTGGGTGAGTGTTAGAAGGTAGTAACACCACTAAGGTGTGTCTGGGTGAGTGTTAGACTTGTAGTAACACCACTAAGGAATGTCTGGGTGAGTGTTAGACTTGTAGTAACACCACTAAGGTGTGTCTGGGTGAGTGTTAGACTTGTAGTAACACCACTAAGGAATGTCTGGGTGAGTGTTAGACTTGTAGTAACACCACTAAGGAATGTCTGGGTGAGTGTTAGACTTGTAGTAACACCACTAAGGAATGTCTGGGTGAGTGTTAGAAGGTAGTAACACCACTAAGGAATGTCTGGGTGAGTGTTAGACTTGTAGTAACACCACTAAGGTGTGTCTGGGTGAGTGTTAGACTTGTAGTAACACCACTAAGGAATGTCTGGGTGAGTGTTAGAAGGTAGTAACACCACTAAGGAATGTCTGGGTGAGTGTTAGACTTGTAGTAACACCACTAAGGTGTGTTTGGGTGAGTGTTAGACTTGTAGTAACACCACTAAGGTGTGTTTGGGTGAGTGTTAGACTTGTAGTAACACCACTAAGGAATGTCTGGGTGAGTGTTAGAAGGTAGTAACACCACTAAGGAATGTCTGGGTGAGTGTTAGACTTGTAGTAACACCACTAAGGTGTGTCTGGGTGAGTGTTAGACTTGTAGTAACACCACTAAGGTGTGTCTGGGTGAGTGTTAGACTTGTAGTAACACCACTAAGGAATGTCTGGGTGAGTGTTAGACTTGTAGTAACACCAGTAAGGATTGGCTGGCTGGGTGTTAGCCTTGGGGGCCTCCAGAGAGGCGGCAGGCGGGCGGCTGACTCAGTCTTGGAACTAGTCGCTGTGACAATGCATGGGCTCTAAATGGACTCTGAGTAGTTTCTCCTTTCTATCTCTTTCCAGAGTGATTGTCTGTCTCTGATTCCTCTTTGTTGAGACATGAACACTCAGCCTGTCTTTTCACTTATCTCATTTCAATAAAGACTGTTCCCTCCCTCTGACCATATATGGTCGTCATTAGGCGGACCAAATTTGCTGTAAGATGGAGAGCTGTAGCTACGCAGCGCTAGTCATTTGTTTTCATTGACTTCTCATTGCCCCATGGGGGGCAGGCTCGCGTTTTAGCCGTGATTGCTATTCACTCTCTTATTTAACATGTTTCAGCACTACCACAGCCTGATCCTGCTGCTGGTGCTGGTGGTGGTGCGTCACACAGTCGGAACCGGAGTGCAAAGACCACGCATAGCCCCTCTCCATCTTGCTCAGTCTCACTATAGTGGGGAAATAACACAAGGACGTTCCTGAGAAGGGCAGAGGGTTGAAAACAAACAGCAAAGCGGCTCAGGTCTGAAACGGAGTTGTTTTGGATGTTTTGGGCTGAAAACTAAAAGTAAGAGACCATTGTCATGTGTTTGCGTGGAGCAGCGAGGAAGCGTTTTGAGATGAGCTGCATCCCTGGGTCTGACAGTAGAATACAGTAAGGTTTTTATCATCTATTGTTGCATATCAGTCCTCAATGCTACTAGCCTCAACTAGGACTGTTGGACACCTTTTCTTATTATCTTGTCGAACCAAACTTTACTGTGGATATTTTATTTTCACATAGTCCTTTCTAAACACTATGATGGATGTGTAACCAGTATGGCTGGTAGTTGCCAGGGACCTCACGATACGATATTATCATGATACTTAGGTGCTGATACAATATGTATTGCTATTACCACTATTTTATATGCATTGCGATTCGATACTGTGATATTGTTGCGATTTGATGTTCCAAATATATTGCTCAATATACAAGAGAGATACATAATAAAAACAAGTTTTGTACAAGCTAATACAGCCAACTAGCGCTAGGTAACACTACCTAGCAACAAAAAATATTTATATTTATTTTTGTACAAATCGATACTTTTAATTTTGTCCAAAATAATACTGCCATATGTTTTTTCCCCATCACGAGTAACCAGGCCAGCCCAGTACAGCTCCTCTTGGCTGGCTACAGCAGAGAGAAAAGGGTATTGGTGAGATGTTCTCTAGTACAGTTGACATGATTATTATTATCCCTGCACTAATAGCAGTATGAACATAGAATTCTGTCTGCTCTGGCATAACGTAGGGGGTTTAAACCTCCAAACCCCTCATAGTTATTGAGGAAGGGAATTGTGTGTGTGTGTGTGTCTCTGTGTGTGCGTGTCTCTTTGTGTGCATGCCGGTGTTGGTGCGTGTCAGTATGTGTCTGTGTGCCTATGTATGTATGTGATTGTGAGTGTGAAACCAGCAGTAACCATGAAGGGTACATCAGTCACTGAAAGCTTTCTCATTGACTTTCTCTTATTGATCTTTCCTGTTGTGGCATTCCTTTGGTTTTTAATGGAATATCAGCATAGCCCTGGGAAACAGTGAAAAAGGTATGCCTTCTCGAATTCTAATCGAAGAACACCTTATGAATCTTTGGTGAAACTAAACTATATCGCCCTTGTTATGCTATATCCTTGTTGTAAAGATCAATGCTTTATTGCTATTGTCCACTTCAGGGCAGATCAGGATAGTTTGTAGCATTGTGTAAATGTGAAAAGACATTACAAAAACAAACACAGGACAGAGATGGTAACATACAATATGTTGTTCATGTAAACAGAGCAGCATGTACAGCACTCCCAGCTTTGACCTTGTACTCCCATCTTTGAAGTTGTACTCCCATCTTTGACGTTTAAAAAAGGTTCTACACAGTATCTTATGAGTGGTTTCTGGGTTGATCAGGTCGGGAGAACGATGAGAGAGAGAGATGGGATTATAGCTCTGCGAACAGCACACACACACACACCTCCTCTCTCCTCTCCCCTCCTCTCACTGTAAATCAGTCAGAGGCTGTGTTTTGCAGATGCTCCCAATAATGTATGTTTGATAATCCCGTTTTTATGATAACCTGCATCAAACGTTAATGATTTGTCACCACAGAGGGCATCCCTCTGGAGCCCCAGAAAACACTTAATCATCATCATCATCATCATCACACACACACACACACACACACACACACACACACACACACACACACACACACACACACACACACACACACACACACACACACACACACACACACACACACACACACACACACACACACACACAACCTATATACCAGTCACATGCATCACCATGTTAAAGAGCACCACATTTAAATCAAATCAACTTTTATTGATCACGTACACATATTTAGCAGATGTTATTGCGGGTGTAGTGAAATGCTTGTGTTCCTTGCTCTAACAGTGCAGTAGTATCTAACAATACACACAAATCTAAAAGTAAAAGAATGGAATTAAGAAATATATAAATATTAGATTGAGCAATGTCGGAGTGGCATTGACTAAAATACAGTAGAATAGAATACTGTATATACAGTTGAAGTTGGATGTTTACCTTAGCCAAATACATTTAAACTCAGTTTTTCACAATTCCTGACATTTAATCCTAGTAATAATTCCCTGTCTTAGGTCAGTTAGGATCACCACTTTATTTTAACTTCTCACGAGTCACCATCCCGGATCCGGGAGCACCCTCATCAGTAAAAAAGCTGAGTAGCATAGCCTAGCATAGCGCCACAAGTAAATACTAGCATCTAAATATCATGAAATCACAAGTCCAAGACACCAGATGAAAGATACACATCTTGTGAATCCAGCCATCATTTCCGATTTTTAAAATGTTTTACAGGGAAAACACAATATGTATTTCTATTAGCTAACCACGATAGCAAAAGACCCAACCGCATATTTTCACCATTTTTTTACTGCATAGGTAGCTATCACAAATTCGACCAAATAAAGATATAAATAGTCACTAACCAAGAAACAACTTCATCAGATGACAGTCTGATAACATATTTATTGTATAGCATATGTTTTGTTCGAAAAATGTGCATATTTCAGGTATAAATCATAGTTTTACATTGCAGCCACCATCACAAATCTAACCAAAGCAGCTAGAATAACTACAGAGACCAACGTGAAATATCTAAATACTCATCATAAAACATTTATGAAAAATACATGGTGTACAGCAAATGAAAGACAAACATCTTGTGAATCCAGACAATATTTCAGATTTTTTAAGTGTTTTACAGCGAAAACACAATATAGCATTATATTAGCTTACTACAATAGCCTACCACACAACCGCATTCATTCAAAGCACGTTAGCGATAGCGAATAAACCAGCAAAAGATATAAATTTTTTCACTAACCTTCTCAAACTTCATCAGATGACAGTCCTATAACATCATATTACACAATACATATATGGTTTGTTCGAAAATGTGCATATTTAGCGGTACAATTCGTGGTTGAACAATGTGAATACTAGCCAAACAGCACAAAATAATCCGGATATATTTCTGACACTCACATCATCTAATCAAATAACTAATCATATACTTTACTAAAAAATACAGGTTGGGCAGCAAATGAAAGATACACTAGTTCTTAATGCAACTGCTGTGTTAGATTTTTAAAAAGAACCTTATTACGACATACAGCTTACGTTATAGCGAGACAGCGCCCGAAATCTGGGCGGAATATAGTCTAAACATTTTCGACAGAAATACGAAATAATATCATAAATGGTTCCTACTATTTGATGAGCTTCCATCAGAATCTTGTACAAGGTGTCCTTTTCCAGAATAATCGTTGTTTGGTTGTAGAATGTCGTCTTCATCTGTCGATTTAGCTAACAAAGATGGCCATGCGGCACGGAAGTGTCCAACTCACAATAACGCATAACAAAGGAAATACCGCAATATACTGATATAAACTGATATAACTCGGTTTAAAATAACTACCTTATGATGTTTTTAACACATATATCATATAAAATCAGAGCCGGATATATCTAACTTCTAAAACGAAAGCTTTTCTGAACGCAATGCAGAGGTACCTCTTGCGTCAAGCAAAACGGTGAAAAGACCAGACCCTCCGTTCCAAGACGTCTTGTTCGGCCTCAGATCTAGCTAGACACCCCATTCCAACTCTCACTGCCTACTGACATCTAGTGGAAGGCGTATGCAGTGCATGTAGACCCATAGATTCCATGCAAATGAATAAACTGACCCTGGAACAGAGCCCTCGATTTCAGATTTCTCACTTGCTGACAGGAAGTTTGCTGCAAAATGAGTTCTGTTTTACTCACAGATATAATTCAAACGGTTTTAGAAACTAGAGAGTGTTTTCTATCCAATAGTAATAATAATATGCATATTGTACGAGCAAGAATTGAGTAAGGCAGTTTAATTTGGGAACGATATTTTACAAAGTGAAAACAGCGCCCCCCCTATTGAGAAAAGGTTTTAAGAATGTGAAATGTCAGGATAATAGTAGAGAGAATGATTTATTTCAGCTTTTATTTCTTTCATCACATTCCCAGTGGGTCAGACATACACTCAATTAGTATTTGGTAGCATTGCCTTTAAATTGTTTAACTTGGGTCAAACGTTTCAGGTAGCCTTCCACAAGCTTCCCACAATAAGTTGGGTGAATTTTGGCCCATTCCTCCTGACAGAGCTGGTGTACCGGAGTCAGGTTAGTAGGCCTCCTTGCTCGCACACACTTTTTCAGTTCTGCCTACAAATTTTCTACAGGATTGAGGTCAGGGCTTTGTGATGGCCACTCCTACCTTGACTTTGTTGTCCTTAAGCCATTTTGCCACAACTTTGGAAGTATGCTTGGGGTCATTGTCCATTTGGAAGACACATTTGCGACCAAGCTTTAACTTCCTGACTGATGTCTTGAGATGTTGCTTCAATATATCCAGATAATTTTCCTCCCTCATGATGCCATCTATTTTGTGAAGTGCATCAGTCCCTCCTGCAGCAAAGCACCCCACAACATGATGCTGCCACCCCCGTGCTTCACGGTTGGGATGGTGTTCTTCGGTTTGTAAGCCACCCCCTTTTTCCTCCAAACATAACAATGGTCATTATGGCCAAACAGTTTTATTTTAGTTTCGTCAGACCAGAGGACATTTCTCCAAAAAGTACGATCTTTGCCCTCATGTGCAGTTGCAAACTGTAGTCTGGCTTTTTTATTGCGGTTTTGGAGCAGTGGCATCTTCCTTGCTGAGAGGCCTTTCATGTTATGTCGATATAGGACTTGTTTTACTGTGGATATAGATACTTTTGTACCTGTTTCCTCCAGCATCTTCACAAGGTCCTTTGCTGTTGTTCTGGGATTGATTTGCACTTTTTGCACCAAAGTACATTCATCTTTAGGAGACAGAACGCGTCTTCTTCCTGAGCAGTATGACGGCTGTGTGGTCCCCTGGTGTTTATACTTGCATACTATTGTTTGTACAGATGAACGTGGTACCTTCAGGCGTTTGGAAATTGCTCCCAAGGATGAACCAGACTTGTGGAGGTCTACAATTGTTTTTCCTTTTGATTTTTCCCATGATGTCAAGCAAAGAGGCACTGAGTTTGAAGGTAGGCCTTGAAATACATCCACAGGTACACCTCCAATTCACTCAAATGATTTTCTGGAATTTTCCACGTTTTTTAAAGGCACAGTCAACTTAGTGTATGTAAACTTCTGACCCACTGGAATTGTGATACAATTAATTATAAGTGAAATAATCTGTCTGTAAACAATTGTTGGAAAAATGATTTGTGTCATGCACAAAGTAGATGTCCTAACCGACTTGCCAAAACTATAGTTTGTAAAAATACATTTGTGGAGTGGTTTGAAAACTAATTTTAATGACTACAACCTAAGTGTATGTAGACTTCAACTGTACATATGAGATGAGTAAAGCAGTATGTAAACATTATTGAAGTGGCTATGTTTATAGGGCAGCAGCTTCTAAGGTGCAGGGTTGCGTGACCGGGGGGAAGCCGGCTAGTGATGGCTATTTAACAGTCTGATGGCCTTGAGATAGAAACTGTTTTTCAGTCTCTCGGTCCCAGCTTTGATGCACCTGTACCGACATCACCTTCTGGATGATAGCGGGGTGAACAGGCTTTGGCTCGGGTGGTTGATGTCCTTGATGATCTTTTAGGCCTTCCTGTGACATCAGGTGTTGTAGGTGTCCTGGAGGGCTGGTAGTTTGCCCCAGGTGATTCGTTGTGCAGACCGCACCACCCTCTTGAGAGCCCTGCGGTTGCATGTGGTGCAGTTGCCGTACCAGGCGGTGATACAGCCCTTCAGGATGCTCTCAATTGTGCATCTGTAGAAGGTTGTGAGGGTTTTAGGGGCAAAGACACATTTCTTCAGCCTCCTGAGGATGAAGAGGCGCTGTCTTCACCACGTTGTCTGTGTGGGTGGACCATTTCAGATCCTCAGTGATGTGGACGCTAAGGAACTTGAAGCTTTCCACCTCTCCTCTGCGGTTCCGTTGATGTGGATAGGGGCGTGCTCCCTCCCTCTGCTGTTTCCTGAAGTCCACGATCAACTCCATTGTTTTGTTGACGTTGAGTGAGAGGTTATTTTCCTGGCACCACTCTCCCAGGCCCCTCACCTCCTCCCTGTAGGCTGTCTCGTCATTGTTGTTAATCAGGCCTACTACTGTTGTGTCGTCTGCAAACTTGATGATTGAGTTGGAGGCGTGCGTGGCCACGCAGTCACGGTGAACAGGGAGTACAGGAAGGGACTGAGCACGCACCCTTGTGGGGCCCCTGTGTTGAGGATCAGCGAAGTGGAGGTGTTGTTTCCTACCTTCACCACCTGGGGGTAGTCCGTCGTCAAGTCCAGGACCCAGTTGCACAGGGCGGGGTTCAGACCCAGGGCCCCGAGCTTAATGATGAGCTTGGAGGGTACTATGGTGTTGAATGCTGAGCTATAGTCAATGAACAGCATTCTTACATAGGTATTCTTCTTGTCCAGATGGGATAGGGCGGTGCGATGGCGATTGCATCATCTGTGGATCTATTGGGGCGGTAAGCAAATTGAAGTGGGTCTAGGGTGTCAGGTAAGGTAGAGGTGATATGATCCTTAACTGGCCTCGAAAAAGCACTTCATGACGACAGAAGTAAATGCTACGGGGCGATAGTCATTTAGTTAATTTTCCTTTGCTTTCTTGGGTACAGGAACAATGGTGGACATCTTGAAGCAAGTGGGGACAGCAGACTGGGATAGGGATTGTTTGAATATGTCAGTAAACACTCCAGCCAGCTGGTCTGCGCATGCTCTGAGGACGAGGCTAGGGATTCCGTCTGGGCCGGAATGTTAACCCCCGGCAGCCTTGCGAGGGTTAACACGCTTAAATGTCTTACCCACGTCGGCCACGGAGAAGGAGAGCCCACAGTCCTTGGTAGCGGGCCACACAGGTGGCACTGTTTTATCCTCAAAGCGGGTGAAGAAGGTGTTAAGCTTGTCCGGAAGCAAGACGTCGATGTCCGCGACGTGGCTGGTTTTCCCTTTGTAGTCCGTGATTGTCTGTTGTCCCTGCCACATATGTATTGTGTCTGAGCCTTTGAATTGCAACTCCCCTTTGTCTCTGTACTGACGTTTTACCTGTTTGATTGCCTTATGGAGGGAATAACTACACTGTTTGTATTCTTACCATGGTTAAATGCAGTGGTTTGCACTTTCATTTTTGCACGAATGCTGCCATCTATCCACGGTTTCTGATTTGGGTAGGTTTTAATAGTCACAGTGGGTACAACATCTCCTATACACTGACTGATGAACTCAGTCACCATATCCGTGTATTCATCGATGTTATTGTCAGAGGCTACCCGGAACAAGCAGAAATTTGCATCCTGTAGCTCTAACTCCAAAAAGTTTTGGGACAATGTAAAGTCCATGGAGAACAAGAGCACCTCCTCCCAGCTGCCCACTGCACTGAGGCTAGGTAACACGGTCACCACCGATAAATCCATGATAATCGAAAATTTCAATAAGCATTTCTCAATGGCTGGCCATGCCTTCCTCCTGGCTACTCCAACCCCGGCCAACAGCTCCGCCCCCCCCCCCCCCCCCCCCCCCCCCCGCAACTACTCGCCCAAGCCTCCCCAGCTTCTCCTTCACCCAAATCCAGATAGCAGATGTTCTGAAAGAGCTGCAAAACCTGGACCCGTACAAATCAGCTGGGCTAGACAATCTGGACCCTCTCTTTCTAAAACTATCCGCCGCCATTGTTGCATCCCCTATTACCAGCCTGTTTAACCTCTCTTTCGTATAGTCCGAGATCCCTAAAGATTGGAAGGCTGCCGCGGTCATCCCCCTCTTCAAAGGGGGTGACACCCTAGACCCAAACTGTTACAGACCTATATCCATCCTGTCCTGCCTATCTAAAGTCTTCGAAAGCCAAGTTAATAAACAGATCACTGACCATTTCGAATCCCACCGTACCTTCTCTGCTGTGCAATCCGGTTTCTGAACCGGTCACGGGTGCACCTCAGCCACGCTCAAGGTACTGAACGACATCATAACCGCCATCGATAAGAGACAGTACTGTGCAGCCGTCTTCATCGACCTGGCCAAGGCTTTCGAATCTGTCAATCACCGTATTCTTATCGGCAGACTCAATAGCCTTGGTTTTTCTAATGACTGCCTCGCCTGGTTCACCAACTACTTTGCAGACAGAGTTCAGTGTGTCAAATCGGAGGGCCTGTTGTCCGGACCTCTGGCAGTCTCTATGGGTGTACCACAGGGTTCAATTCTCGGGCCGACTCTTTTCTCTGTATATATCAATGATGTCGCTCTTGCTGCGGGCGATTCCCTGATCCACCTCTACGCAGACGACACTATTCGGTATACTTCTGGCCCTTACTTGGACACTGTGCTAACTAACCTCCAAACGAGCTTCAATGCCATACAACACTCATTCCGTGGCCTCCAACTGCCTTTAAATGCTAATAAAACCAAATGCATGCTTTTCAACCGTTCGCTGCCCGCACCCGCCCGCCCGACTAGCATCACCACCCTGGACTCTTCCGACCTAGAATATGTGGACAACTATAAATACGTAGGTGTCTGGTTAGACTGTAAACTCTCCTTCCAGACTCATATTAAACATCTCCAATCCAAAATTAAATCTAGAATCGGCTTTCTATTTCGCAACAAAGACTCCTTCACTCTCGCCGCCAAACTTACCCTCGTAAAAGTGACTATCCTACCAATCCTCGACTTCGACCATGTCATCTACAAAATAGCTTCCAATACTCTACTCAGCAAATTGGATGCAGTCTATCACAGTGCCATCCGTTTTGTCACCAAATCACCTTATAGCACCCACCACTGCGACCTGCATGCTCTAGTCGGCTGGCCCTCGCTACATATTCGTTGCCAGACCCACTGGCTCCAGGTCATCTATAAGTCTATGCTAGGTAAAGCTCCGCCTTATCTCAGTTCACTGGTCACGATAACAACACCCACCCGTAGCACACGTTCCAGCAGGTATATCTCACTAATCATCCCCAAAGCCAACACCTCATTGGGCGCCTTTCCTTCCAGTTCTCTGCTGCCAGTGACTGGAACAAATTGCAAAAATCGCGGAAGTTTGAGACTTTTATTTCCCTCACCAACTTTAAACATCAGCTATCTGAGCAGCTAACCGATCGCTGCAGCTGTACATAGTCCATCTGTAAATAGCCCACCCAATCTACCTACCTCATCCCCATATTGTTTTTATTTACTTTTCTGCCCTTTTGCACACCAGTATCTCTACTTGCACATCATCATCTGCTCATTTATCACTCCAGTGTTAATCTGCTAAATTGTAATTATTCGCTCCTATTGCCTACCTCCTCATGCCTTTTGCACACACTGTATATAGACTTTCTTTTTTTCTATTGTGTCATTGACTTGTTTATTGTGTTATTGGCTTGTTTATTGTTTATTCCATGTGTAACTCTGTGTTGTTGTCTGTGTCACACTGCTTTTCTTTATCTTGGCCAGGTCGCAGTTGTAAATGAGAACTTGTTCTCAACTAGACTACCTGGTTAAATAAAGGTGAAATAACATTTAAAAAAAACATATCCCAGTCCGCGTGATCAAAACAATCTTAAAGCATGGATTCCAATTGGTCAGACCAGCGTTGAATAGACCTTAGCATGGGTACTTCCTGATTGAGTTTCTGCCTGTAGGAAGGGAGGAGCAAAATGGAGTCGTGATCAGATTTGCCGAAGGGAGGGTGGGGGAGGGCCTTGTAGGCATTTGGAAAAGTTGAGTAGCAGTGGTCCAGTGTTTTTCCAGAGCGAGTACTGCAGTAAATGTATTGGAAGAACTTTGGTAGCGTTTTCTTCAAATTTGCTTTGTTAAAATCCCCAGCTACAATAAATGCGTCCTCAGGATATGTGGTTTCCAGTTTGCATAAAGTCCAGTGTAGTTCTTTGAGGGCTGTCGTGGTATCGGCTTGAGGGGGAATATACACGACTGTGACTATAACCAAAGAGTATTCTCTTGGAAGGTATTACGGTCGGCATTTGACTGTGAGGTATTCTAGGTCAGGTGAACAAAAGGACTTGAGTTCCTGTATGTTGTTACAATCATGAAACATACACCCCCGTCTTTCTTCTTCCCGGAGAGTTCTTTATTCCTGTCTGTGCAATGTACTGAGAACCCAGCTGGCTGTATGGACAGGGACAGTATATCCCGAGAGAGACATGTTTCCGTGAAACAGAGTATGTTACAATCCCTGATATCTCTCTGGAATGAGATCCTCGTACTGAGCGAGTAATATACTCAGAAGCGGTGGATGGTGTGCACTCTAGAAGTCCACTCCGAATACCTCTTTTCCGCCGGCGGTGTTTTGGAGCAGCCTCTGGAATAAGTTAAATTGCCCTGGGGGGTACAAACACTGGTCATAATGGTGGTGAATTTCCGCCACTCTGATATCCAGAAGTTATTTCCGGCAGTATGTAATAATACCCCAAAAATCTGGGCTAATAATGTAAGAAATAACACACAAAAAAACAAAATACTGCAAAGTTGCTTAGGAGCTAGAAGCAGAGCTGCCATATCTGTCGGCGCCATCTTAACATGTTATCCTCTGAACAATCAATCTAATGTTCTATCTAAACCATTCTATCTAGACCATTTTAGAACATCTGTAGACCTATCTTAGTACAGAACACACAGAACAAAACAGGACAGGGAAAAAAAGCCTTGTTCTCACAGCCAGGCACTGGTCATGATTCTAAGACCACACTCAACAAGCTGTATAAAGCAAACAAGAAAATGCTCATCCAGATGCGGTGCTCCTAGTGGCCAGGGACTTTAATGCAGGGAAAATGAAATCTGTTATACCTCATTTCTACCAGCATGTCACATGTGCAACAAGAGGGAAAAAAACTCTAGACCACCTTTACTCCACACACACAGACACACACAAAGCTCCCCCTCACCCTCCATTTGGAAAATCTGACCATAATTCTATCCTCCTGATTCCTGCTTACAAGCAAAAACTAATGCAGGAAGTACCAGTGACTCGCTCAATACGGAAGTGGTCAGATGACACAGATGCTAAGCTACAGGACTGTTTTGCTAGCACAGTATACCATATCAGTCGCCTTCATCAATATGTGCGTCATCAATATGTGCGTCGATAACGTTGTCCCCACAGTGACCGTACGTATATACCTCAACCGGAAGCAACATCCGCACTGAGCTAAAGGGTAGATCTGCCGCTTTCAATGAGCGGGACTCTAACCTGGACGCTTATAAGAAATCCCGCTATGCCCTCCGATTAACCATCAAACAGGCAAAGCGTAAAAGCGCAAAGTATTTTGGACTACAAAGGGTAACCCAGCCGCACACTGCCCAGTGACACAAGCGTAACCATGACATGTACTCCAAGCATGCAATGACCAACTTTCAATTGTCTTCACTGACATTTTCAACCTGTCCCTGGCCGAGTCTGTAATACCTACATGTTTCAAGCAGACCACCATAGTCCCTGTGCCCAAGAACACCAAGGTAACCTGCCTAAATGACTACCGACCCGTAGCACTCACATCTGTAGCCATGAAATGCTTTGAAAGGCTGGTCATGGCTCAAATCAACACCATCATCACAGAAACCCTAGACCCACCCCAATTTTCATACCGCCCCAACAGATCCACAGATGACGCAATCTCTATTGCACTCAACACTGCCCTTTCCCACCTGGACGAAAGGAACACCTACGTGAGAATGCACAACTATATTGAATATAGCTCAGCGTTCAACACCATATTGCCCTCAAAGCTCATCAATAAGCTAAATACCCTGGGACTAAATACCTCCCTCTGCAACTGGATCCTGGACTTCCTGACAGGCAGTCCCCAGGTGGTGAGGGTAGGCATCAACACATCTGCCATGCTGATCCTCAACACCTCAGTGGTGCGTGCTTAGTCCCGTCCTATACTCCCTGTTCACCCACGACTGCATGGCCAAGCACAACTCCAACACCATCATTAAGTTTGCAGACGACACAACGGTGGTAGGCCTGATCACCGACAGCGATGAGACAGCCTATACGGAGGAGGTCAGAGACCTAGAATTGTGGTGCCAGGACAACAACCTCTCCCTCAACATGATCAAGACAAGGGAGATGATCGTGGACTACAGGAAAAGGACTGCCGAGCACGCCCCCATTCCCATCGACAGGGCTGTAGTGGAGCAGGTTGAGAGCTTCAAGTTCCTTGGTGTCCACATCACCAACAAACTATCATGGTCCAAACACACCAAGACAGTCGTGAAGAGTGCACGACAACACCTATTCCCCCTCAAGAGACTGAAAAGATTTAGCATGGGTCCTCAGATCCTCAAAAGTTCTACAGCTGCACCATCGAGAGCATCCTGACTGGTTGCATCACCACCTGGTATGGCAACTGCTCGGCTACCGACCGCAAGGCGCTACAGAGGGTAGTGCGTACGACTCAGTACATCACTCCGGCCAAGCTTCGTGCCATCTAGGACCTCTATACCAGGCAATGTCAGAGGAAGGCCCCAAACATTGCCGAAGACTCCAGCCACTCTAGTCATAGTGTTCTCTCTGCTCTGCACGGCAAGCGGTACCGGAGCACCAAGTCTAGGTCCAAAAGGCTTCTGAACAGCTTCTACCCCCAAGCCATAAGACTCCTGAACAGCTAATCAAATGGCTACCCAGTCTATTTGCATTGATCCCCCCTCTTCTTTTTAACGCTAATGCTACTCGCTGTTTATTATCTATTATCTATGCATAGTCACTTTACCCCTACCTACATGTACATATTACCTCAATTACCTCGACTAACCTGTACCCCCGCACTTTGACTCTGTACGTGACAAATAAATAAATAAATCAAATTTGATTTGATTGATTTGATTCACTGGCTGTCCCAGGCTCAGCCCAGCAGCAGATTAGGCTCCTTATGCAGTGTGAATGCAGTTCAATGCCATGCCGTTACTTACATCACTACGCTACGCAGTTCAGATTTCAGACGGTAGGCTGAGAGGCTGGTGGATGAATCATTGTCTGCTTCTGAATGACGTCACTATCCCATCCTCCTAGCTCCTATACTGCACTGGCAGCTTGGGTTTTGGACAATGCTCTTTGACTGCACAATGCTCACTGCCACTGTATCATACCGGCTATTCTACGAGAGTGTTGAACTCCCCTCTCTCCCCATGTCTGTCTGTCTGTCTGTCTGTCTGTCTGTCTGTCTGTCTGTCTGTCTGTCTGTCTGTCTGTCTGTCTGTCTGTCTGTCTGTCTGTCTGTATGTATGTATGTTTGTATGTATGTATTTCTGTCTGTCTGTATGTCTGTCCCTCCGTCCGTCCCTAAGTCTGCCCCTCAGTCAGTCCCTCAGTCCGTCCCTCAGTCGGTCCGTCCGTCCGTCGGACAGCAGTTTGAATAGGAGTTTGAATACAAACGAAAGCTCATGGGACTGTGTCATATGGGATCTGGGAGCAGCAGCAGAGTAGTAGTAGTAGCAGTAGTAGTAGTAGTAGTAGTAGTAGTAGTAGCAGTAGCAGTAGTAGTAGTAGTAGCAGCAGTAGTAGTAGTAGTAGTAGTAGTAGTAGTAGTAGCAGTAGTAGTAGCAGCAGCAGCAGAGTAGTAGTAGTAGTAGTAGCAGTAGTAGTAGCAGCAGCAGAGTAGTAGTAGTAGCAGTAGTAGTAGCAGCAGCAGAGTAGTAGTAGTAGCAGTAGTAGTAGTAGTAGTAGTAGTAGTAGCAGTAGTAGTAGCAGTAGCAGTAGTAGTAGTAGTAGTAGCAGCAGTAGTAGTAGTAACAGTAGTAGTAGTAGTAGTAGTAGTAGTAGTAGTAGCTGCTATTGACTCTGGTCTGTTTGGACACAAAGGGCATCCAGGGCTAAACAGGACAACACATTATGGGATATTTGTGTCAAGTAGAGTCAGGACTTGTCAGAGGGGGGGTATGGTAGTGTGTGTGTGTGTGTAAAATTTCACAACAGAAGCAGTCCTGAGGGGGCATTGGCCAGGGGCCCTTAGGCCATACTAATAACTCTTACTGAAGCATTTCCTAGTGTAATCAGTACACCCCCCCCATCCCCCATGATACACACTCTCTCACTCTCACACACCTCCTTCATCACCATGCCTGTCTTACAGAGACATGCTGACAATGCAATACCCCCCCCCCCCCCCCCCCCACACACACACATACAGTACACCCTGCGCGATCCATCCAGTCACTCAGCCAGTCTACTGTACTCTGCCATATCATCATTCCTGCCGCCACCTCACCTTGGTTTTCTCAATGAAGCAGCGGTGTGTTATTGTCTGGAAGACTTATACATAATGCATCAGACTGTAGAGTTCAGTACAGTACATGACTGGGTCAAAAACATGACCATGAATGAACCTGCTGTTGGAAATGTATTGGCAGGTTGTAACATACTAAATTAAGACAACTCAGAAAGCATTTGTGTCCTAACATGTCATTACTTTCTTTCTTTCCAGAGGTAAAAAGTAGAAAAGAGGTATGATTTGTGAATAGTGTAGTTTGGACAAAAGGAATGCATTAACATACAGGGCTGTTCACAGCCAGGGCTCCTACTTCCCCCGTTCCCCCTTCAGTGACTGCTGGATATACTGTAGTGTCCCAAATGGCACCCTAATCCCTTTATCGTACGCTATTTCTGAACAGGGCCCATAGAGCTCTGGTCAAAAGTAGTGCACTATAAAGGGAATGAGGTGCCTGTCACGCCCTGACCTTAGTTATCTTTGTTTTCTTTATTATTTTGGTTAGGTCAGGGTGTGACGAGGGTGGTATGTGTGTTTTTGTCTGGTCTAGGGTTTTTGTATGTCTAGGTTGTGTGTGTAGTCTAGGCATACGTAGGTCTATGGTGGCCTGAATTGGTTCCCAATCAGAGGCAGCTGTTTATCGTTGTCTCTGATTGGGGATCCTATTTAGGTTGCCATTTTCCAGTTTAGTTTGGGGGTGATTATTTTCTGTTTTTTGTTTCGTATCTGTACCAGACAGAACTGTTTCAGTTATTCTTTTTGTCATTTTTGTGTTTAGTGTTCGGTAGTTATTAAATTAAATATGAACACGCACCACGCTGCACTTTGGTTCTCATCTTCTTCTCTTGAATGCCGTGACAGTGCCATTTGAGATGTAGACACTGTCTTTGGGATATTATGGAGGAGTAAATCATATATCACAAATCCTGAACCAGTTATGACATATTACATTTGGTCCAAATAACATAGTGACAAAAACAAAATGGTGGCTGCTGCTCTATATTTACTGTCAATAGATAAACTTAATGTCTGGTCGGAAAATATTCTTGGAAAAGTGCAGTACCAGTGTGAGTACAGTTCAGTTGTGAATACAGTAGTTGAGACTTAAAAAGTGTTTCATATGATCCTGCTCTCCCGTCCTGGCTTCACAGTATTCTAGCTCAGTGCAGCGACTACAGAAGGCTAGTTCTGTCTGTCTATGTGACTCTACTGGCTGTGTGTGGAGCAGAGCAGTGGTTTTCCATGGGGATGGAGGGGACAGATATAATTAGGGAAGAAGTCTCTCCTCTTCTCCTCCATTACCCCTCTCCTCCTTTCCTTCTCTCCTCCTCTCTTTCTCTCCTCCCCTCTTCTCCTTTCTTCTTCTCCTCCTCTCCTACTCGTCTTCTCAAAGTCAAAATGAGATTGTTAATAATCCCCTTTTCCCAGCATGCTCCTAATTTAGGCACATTATTACTGGCTAAGCTACACACACCACAGACACCTCCCTCCCAAACGCCTGACCCCTCCCTCTCCCTCTCCAGACAGCAGACAGCACATCCCAATGCTGGGGAACAGTGTAATTTATCATAGCACAGACTCTCTCTTTGACTTTCTTTCTCTTTCTTTCTCTCTCTCTCTCTCTCTCTCTCTCTCTCTCTCTCTCTCTCTCTCTCTCTCTTTCTCGCACACACACACACACACACACACACACACACACACACACACACACACACACACACACACACACACACACACACACACACACACACATGGTTTTTATTTGGAAACACGAACGGGCCATACTCAAGCAACGTCTGCCATTAATCATGTGCCATCTAGCTGTTTGAAATGAATTGCAATAATCAGCATTTATCCGCTTTACATCAACACAGTAATCAGATGGAATGAAGATGAAGATGAAAGATGACCTATAGTATCCACATAGTAACCAAGAGGAAATGGAACCATATTATAGATCAATAGATAATAGTGTACCGGTAGAATATCATGTTGAATGTATTTGTACAGACTTTGACTCCTTACAGAAACAACATCAGTTGTGATGGTGAAACTATTTCCTGTTTTGAGACTTTTAAAAGCTGCTTGGTTTCTGAAAAGCGCCTTGCCTTTTCAGGGATATCTTGTCTTTGGGTCTGGCTGCCATCTTAGTGCTCCTAGATATATTTTTAGTGAAGAGAGTCAAAGAAGTGCAGGAGTCTTCTTCCCAAACCCCCAGCTCCAGCCCTGTTATGTGACAGCTAGCTAGGTCTTTCATCAGCAGTCTATGAGGCCCACGCAGTGTGGAGCACACACACACACACACACACACACACACACACACACACACACACACACACACACACACACACACACACTCTCTCTCTCTCTCTCTCTCTCTCTCTCTCTCTCTCTCTCTCTCTCTCTCTCTCTCTCTCTCTCTCTCTCTCTCTCTCTCTCTCTCTCTCTCTCTCTCTCTCTCTCTCTCTCTCTCTCTCTCTCTCTCTCTCTCTCTCTCTCTCTCTCTCTCTCTATATATATATATTCTAATATTCTACAGCCTTTTAAAACCCTCTTCTGACTCAGAGAATTTTCCTTCCTACTTGACCCGCTCACTAACAGTCTTTTTCTTTGACGGACAGGAAACGAAGCCCATCAGCATCCAGGGATCCAAACCAAAGATACGACCAAAGGGAGGAGCGGGGTCAGTATGCCCCGGGGGACGGCACCATGCCCAGATCACCGTCCGACTACGGGGATGGGGACACTCGGCGTGGGGCCCCACGGAGGTACCAAGACGCTGAGGCAGCGCGGGGGGAGTACCGTGGTGGGCGTGGCCGCTGGCGCTCCCAGGAGGACTACCCTCTGGACCAGGACGGGCCCTACCCTCTAGACGGGCAGCCCAGTGAGTACGAGCTGCAGCGCCAGCGCCAGGAGGAGTACCAGACACGCTACCGCTCCGACCCCAACCTGGCCCGTTACCCCGTCAAGCCCCAGCCCTACGAGGAGCAGATGAGGATGCATGCTGAGGTGGGCCGGGCCAGGCACGAGAGGCGCCACAGTGATGTGTCTCTAGCCTACACGGAGCAGGACGAGCCCCAGGGACCTATCCGCCTGTCCAGACAGCACCTGACCGAGCGCCGGCCGCCCATGGTGGGCCAACGCTCCTACTCCATGGACAGAAACTCCCCCACCCCTGGAGGCCACCACCGGACCTCCAACCACAGCCCCCCCACCCCACACCGCAGCCCCGTGCTGGGGGACAGGTCAGGGGACATGAGGCGGGGGCCAGGGGAGCCAATAGGGTTCAGGAGTCATGATTATCTGGACCCCAGCTCTGCAGTCAGGAAGACCAAGAGGGAGAAGATGGACACCATGTTGAGGAACGACTCTCTGAGCTCTGACCAGTCCGAGTCCATCAGGCCGCCGCCACCAAAGCCCCACAAAACCAAAAAGGGGGGTAAGATGCGGCAGGTGTCCCTGAGCAGCTCGGAGGAGGAACTGGCCACCACACCGGAGTACACCAGCTGTGAGGACGTGGAGATAGAGAGTGAGTCTGTCAGTGAGAAAGGTAGGAACACTCTTCCTCCTGCGCTCTCTCGTTCTACTCTCATACTGTACACTAGGGGGCAATCTGAATAGGCAACCTATTCCCCATAGTGCACTACTTTATAGGGCTCTCTCTTTTACTAGGGGAAATCTGAAAAGGCAACCTATTCCCTATATAGTATTGCTCTATATAGGGAATATACTTTTGGCTCTGGCCAAAAGTCGTGCACTATATAGGGAATAGAGTGCCATTTGGGAAGCACCGAGTTATGTCAGGGATAGTCAAATCACCTTTGCATTATTCATTGGGAAGTGTATTCAGTGTCACTGTCAGCTCATGTTGAACATGTTGACTAATTACCACTGTTCCATATTCAGTGAGTTAGTGGTACGACAGTAGTCTGCTAGCTCCATATGTTCAGTACAGAGGACTGAGTGCCATTGATGAGTAATGAGCACCATACCATCCCAACTCTCTTCTCAGTCGCCCTTAATTATATGAAGGAAACTACAACGTTTATCCATGAAAACAATACCAGATGTTCTGAATATGTTCAGTATTGTCAGGCTTGACTATTTGATTTTGGTTTTAGAGAGCGCAGTCAGTGTATGTGAATACATGTGTTTTAATGTAGGCCTCGTGGTCTCATTCATAATAATATGATATGTAGATGATGATAGGAATTTGATCTTAATGAGCCGTCGCTTAAAAACGAACCTTTTATTTCCTCACAGTCTATGGTCTGTCTGTGTCTTTGTTACGTGATCTGTTCTGTTTTGTGTGTGTGTGTCAAGTCTATTCTACACTGAACAGCAACTGCGTGGAGGGAGCTTATTATGTCGACAGGGCTTGGCCAGATGTGTGTAAATGTCTATGCAAGAGTGTGTGTGTGTGTTGGGCTGCTGCTCTAGATACCTTATCCTGTCTCTGTCCTGCTGTAGCACACATTGCAGGGCCTGGCTACCACTTCTGTTTCACACATTCAATCTGTTGTAATGGACTCTATATTATATAACACCGCTAGAGGGAGAGATCGAGAGATCGAGAGGGGGAGAGAGAGAGAGAAAGAAAAATATGGGGAGAGGAGAGGAGGGGCAAGGGAGGAGGGAGAGAGAGAGCCAGGAGAGAGCGAGGAGAGGAGAGGAGAGAGAGAGCGCGGGGAGAGAGTGGAGGAAGAGAGAGAGAGAGAGAAGGAAGGTAATGATATATGTAATTGTAGTCTGATACTGTACTTTTATAGTGTCACAGGCACGCATGCACGCATGCACACTCACATACACACAAACACACACACAAACACACACACTTGTTTCACACACATACACACAAACACACAAACACACACATACACAAACTGTCCCAAAGTGTGTGTGTGCGTGCGTGTGTGCTTGCGTTTGTGTGTTTGTGCGTATTGGGGGGCTCACTCCAATAGGATCAGGGTCAGGGGTGATGTGCTGTTCCAGTCATTCAGCCTATAGGGAGTCAGTCAGTCTGTCTGTGTCTGTGGGTTAGTCTGTGATGCTGCTTTTGAACGGCCTCTGGCTGAACAATGTCATCAGTCGTACATATTAATTAATGAAGGTATGGCAAATGCAATTAAAAGTGGTAGAATAATTAGGGTTTCTCCCTGTAGGATTCTAGCCTCGCAAGCCGCGTGATCTTGCACGCTAACATGAATGGTTCCTTGCACTGATAAACTCACGAGATCAGGCGACTTGTGAAGCCAGTAGGATTCCCCCTGCACAACTCAACTAAACTACGTTGGATCAGCCAGGGAGGACAGGATGGGATTGGAGTAGACAGTGGAGTCGAGTCGTGAGCTGGGCTGGGCAGAGTGGAAGTTTGAAGATCAAATGTTTTTTGAATGGCTTACTTCTAGATTCTAGCCTCTAGTCCCTAACTCCTAGTCCTTATTGTTGTGTATTTACTATGGATTAAGTGATATATGACATGCTATTTTATCAAATCAATTCTCTGTAATTAATATTACCTGATTAAACTAATCATGTAAATAGTTTCATATTTAAACATTTAAATTGCACAACAATTCCATGTGAATTTGATAACCAGAATGTGTAGACTTCCCAAGATGCACTTTATGTCGTCCTGTCATCAGTAATAATGTCTCAGACGACAACTGATCTGACATCATATTCTTTAAGTACCAACGGATATTTTCAACTGGTTGGATTACCGAAATATGGTTCCGTTCCCAACCTTTTGATGTTACCAGACTCTCTCTATGTTAACAAAGGGCTTTCCAAGAGTCCAATCTGTAGAGTAGAGAGAGAAAAGGGGGAAAAGTATTTGTGCGGGTCATAAACCTCACCAACAGGGCAACATCATGACTCTAGCTACTAGCGTTCTCTCCTCTAGATGCAGGCAGTAGATCGTTATGTATTATAAGGTCATACTACTATTCATCTCATAGTACTGTACCACAATGTTTCTGAACGATCGAACCACCCTCGCCCTCTGGTGATGTCATAATGTTAAGGACACTAACAAGGTCACAGATAGAGGGAAAGAGAGAGAGAGAGAGATTAGGCCTGGGCCGGCAGAGGAGCGGTCACCGTGCTGAAAGCATTGCTACACGGGTGGCAGGCTGGCGTTGTGGTTTCCATATTAGTCCTTTGAAAAGGCAGACAACTTCCAAAGGCATTTTAAAGTGTTTGTAGAGCTGTTTCTGAGGAGTGACCTATATAGATTCCCCTCTAAAGCAGACTGTATGGCAAATCTACACTCAAGGGTTACTTCCCTGTGTGGTGTCTCTGTCTCCTTTGGATGACTGTGAAGGACTGAGTGATGTGAGTTAGTCCCTCTACACGGTCTCTTTCACATAGCTTTAAAGTGAAACAGGCATAGTTCTTATTTCTATTTGTTTTTATTATGGATCCCCATTAGCTGCTACCAGATGTAAAGCTGCAAAAATCAAAAAATGCAGTGCATTCGGAAAGTATTCAGACCCCTTCCCTTTTTCCACATTTTGTTACGTTACAAACTTATTCTAAAATGGACTATATACATGTTTTCCCTCATCAATCTACACACAATACCCCATAATAACAATGTGAAAACAGGTTTTTATTTATTTTGGCAAATGTCTTAAAAATAAAAAACAGATACAGTTGAAGTCGGAAGTTTACAAACATCTCAGCCAAATACATTTAACTCAGTTTTTCACAATTCCTGACATTTAATCCTAGTAAAAAATCCCTGTTTTAGGTCAGTTAGGATCACCACTTTATTTTAAGAATGTGAAATGTCAGAATAATAGTAGAGAGAATGATTTATTTCAGCTTTTATTTCTTTCATCACATTCCCAGTGGGTCAGAAGTTTACATACACTCAATTAGTATTTGGTAGCATTGCCTTTAAATTGTTTAACTTGGGTCAAACGTTTTGGGTAGCCTTCCACAAGCTTCCCACAGTAAGTTGGGTGAATTTTGGCCCATTCCTCCTGACAGAGCTGGTGTAACTGAGTCAGGTTAGTAGGCCTCCTTGCTCGCACACACTTTTTCAGTTCTGCCAACAAATTTTCTACAGGATTGAGGTCAGGGCTTTGTGATGGCCACTCCAATACCTTGACTTTGTTGTCCTTATGCCATTTTGCCACAGCTCTGGAAGTATGCTTGGGGTCATTGTCCATTTGGAAGACCCAAGACCAAGCTTTACCTTCCTCACTGATGTCTTGAGATGTTGCTTCAATATATCCACATAATTTCCCCCCCTCATGATGCCATCTATTTTGTGAAGTGCACCAGTCCCTCCTGCAGCAAAGCACCCCCATAACATGATGCTGCCACCCCCATGCTTCACGGTTGGAATGGTGTTCTTCGGCTTGCAAGGCTCCCCCTTTTTCCTCCAAACATAACAATGGTCATTATGGCCAAACAGTTCTATTTTTGTTTCATCAGACCAGGACATTTCTCCAAAAAGTACGGTCTTTGTCTCCATGTGCAGTTGCAAACCGTAAATCTACATGTGCAGTGGCTTCTTCCTTGCTGAGTGGCCTTTCAGGTTATGTCGATATAGGACTCGTTTTACTGTGGATATAGATACTTTTGTACCTGTTTCTACCAGCATCTTCACAATGTCCTTTGCTGCTGTTCTGGGATTGATTTGCACTTTTTGCACCAAAGTACGTTCATCTCTAGGAGACATAATACGTCTCCTTCCTGAGTGGTGTGACGGCTGCGTGGTCCCATGGTGTTTATACTTGCGTACTATTGTTTGTACAGATGAACGTGGTACCTTCAGGCGTTTGGAAATTGCTCCCAAGGATGAAGCAGATTTGTGGAGGTCTACAATTTTCTTTCTGAGGTCTTGGCTGATTTCTTTTGATTTTCCCATGATGTCAAGCAAAGAGGCACTGAGTTTGAAGGTATGCCTTGAAATACATCCACAGCTACACCTCTAATTGACTCGGTCAGGGAGTGGACCAAGAACCCAATGGCCACTCTCACAGAGCTCCAGAGTTCTTCGGTGGAGATGGGAGAACCTTCCAGAAAGGCAACCATCTCTGCAGCACTCCACCAATCAGGCCTTTATGGTAGAGTGGCGAGACGGAAGCCACTCCTCAGTAAAAGGCACATGACAGCCCGCTTGGAGTTTGCCAAAAGGCACCTAAAGGACTCTCAGACCATGAGAAACAATATTCCCTGGTCTGATGAAACCAAGATTGAACTCTTTGGCCTGAAAGCCAAGTGTCACGTCTGGAGAAAACCTGGCACCATCCCTACTGTGAAGCATCATGGTGGCAGCATCATGCTGTGGGATGTTTTTCAGCGGCAGGGACTGGGAGATTAGTCAGGATCGAGGGAAAGATGAACGGAGCGAAGGACAGAGAGATCCTTGATGAAAACCTTCTCCAGAGTGCACAGGACCTCAGACTAGGGCAAAGGTTCACCTTCCAACAGGACAAAGACCCTAAGCACACAACCAAGCCAACGCAGGAGTGGCTTCGGGACAAGTCTCTGAATGTCCTTGCGTGGCCCAGCCAGAGCCCAGACTTGAACCCGATCGAACATCTCTGGAGAGACCTAAAAATAGCTGTGCAGCGTCGCTCGCCATCCAACCTGACCAACCTTGCAAGGATTTGCAGAGAAGAATGGGGGAAACTCCCCAAATACAGGTCTGCCAAGTTTTTAGCATCATACCCAAGAAGACTCAAGACTGTAATCGCTGCCAAAACGTGCTTCAACAAAGTACTGAGTAAAGTGTCTGAATACTTATGTAAATTTGATATATCAACATGAATCAACCTCATCATGTGGGTTTCCCCTCAACACCATATGATAGGATTTTGGACAGGATAGGTATTATACTGTATGGCATCTGTAAGTGTTTAAGGCCTGTATTTCAGATCTCCACTACTCCTACAGACAACTACATGCTAAATAGCAACACACAGACTCTCCCCTGTCCCCTGTCCCCTGTTCCCTGTTCCCCGTCCTGTAGCCTTCACACTTGTTTGTTACAACAGGACAATGGTTATAGACAAGGGTAGTTTTTCATTCTCCTGCTTCTGAACGAAACACTCCCCTTGACACATATACACACACGTACACACACACACACCTACACACACACACATTGAATTAAACCCCATTTTCGTTCAGAATTAACATCCAAAGCTATCCTTCAAGAAGTTGGGCCACTTGACTCACTCCACGCAGGCCCACAGTCGTCATAATTGCAAATTGATTTTGTTGTCAAATCTGTAATTATGGTGGCTTTTACCTTGACAGTGTCAAAAGCAGGAAAAACGGATGAGGAGGAGAGGAGAAAAGAGTACAGGGGATGAGGGGAGGAACGCAGAGCTGCTTCGCAGGTGAAGAGGAGAGGAGGACGAGGATGAGGAGAATACAGGCAGTCAACATTTCCCAGTCCCTGTGTTATGTAACTTTCTTCCTCACACAGGGAGGGAAGTAGCACATGGCTAGGTTAGCACAGACTGGCTCCATTATTGATGCTGTGTAATGTAATGGTTATGTGAAGGATCACAGTAGTGGTGGGGTCACAGAGTAGTTTGAATGTGGACTGCTGAGGCGAGGGAGGTGAGCTTCTGAGGTATAGGATGTAAGGTTTTGTATTTTGGAGGTATGGGGGGGGACTTACAGTATATACTGTCTGTCATTAAAACCCCTGTCCCGAGTCTGTCACACACCTGTATGTAACATGGATAGTAAGCAAGCGCTCAATGATTAGCAATAGGAATGGTGTTTGGCCTGCAGAATTTTCCCTTCACCCAGTCAGTTCAGTGTGACGTTGAAGGACGAGCCATAACCAGATAAGCAGAACATACACTCAATAGCTTGGGCCGAGGGGGGAGAAATCTGAGGGAAAGAGTAAAGAGGGCAGAAAGCACCTTCTGTCCATCTGTGGCCAGTCAGCAGCACTATGATCTGCTCTGCTATGTTATACACTCAGTGAGCTGCTTGACTGGCCAGGAAGGGAGGGAGGGAGGCCGAGGTGGGTGAGGTGAATACATGGGTGTGTTATGGCAGGCTAAGCTCACCTCGTGCCATGCTCTCTGACCCTGGACACTCTGGGGGTATGGGAGGGAGGTGAGGGAGGGAGTGAGGGAGAAAGAGGGAGGAGGTGCCATCAGTAATGGCCTGAGCTCCTGGCTGGCCCGTTGGTAGTGAGGCTGGGAGACTGATTTAGTGTGACGTCCCTCTCACTCTGTTTTCCTCCGTATTGATCTCTTGACATGCCGCCTCATGATAGCGCAAGCAGGACAGAAACGAGAAAAGACGAGAGACAGAGAGAGAGGCAGGGGGGGATAGGGGGAGAGAGAGAGAAAGAAGGAGAGTGATGCGAGAGAGAGGGGGGGGGACAGAAGAGAGAGAGAGTTAGGGGGGTGGGCGGAGTGGACGCTGTTTAGTGATAAAACCAGACTAGATTCTCATTACAGCTCTATCTTTGGTCTGGTTTTTAGGACAAGGACTAGTCCAACACCCCCCTGCTGAGTAAAGGGCATTCTTATGTTCAATGCCAGAAAAAAAAAGTATAATGTTATAGTGTGCGTTTCTACATTGTAATAACAGTACATTGACTATTATTTTAATATTTTAAAGTATTTTTTAAACATTTGTTAAAACAATAACAAATGTCCTAAATAATAATTGATTCTGTAGCTCTTTAACCTGCTACACCTTGGATGTTTTTGGACAATCTGGTTCCACAAACACAAATCACACAGCTAATCTGCTCCCTTTACCTCACAGCATGGATACTGTTTAAACATACACAATGTTTCACCTCTCTCTCTCTCTCTCTCTCTCTCTCTCTCTCTCTCTCTCTCTCTCTCTCTCTCTCTCTCTCTCTCTCTCTCTCTTTGTCTCTCTCTCTCTTTCTGCTCTCGCCCCCCCGAATTGTAGTAAAAACACCATCAATAATTAATGATCCAATTAATAGTTTACACTGGTTTCTATTGAGTTGTCAAAGTGATGGAGAGCCTGCTGGCAATGAACTCTTTCTCCGCTGTCTCCTCCCCATGTTGTGCTGCTGCCAGAACCCTGAATCAGCACTTTGGTGGTGGGTCCCCATGCCTGCTACGCCAAGCCCGAGTGAAACCAACTGGGGGGGCCGGGGAGGGAGGGATGAGGGAGGGAGGAGACTGCTGATGCTCACAATTTACGGCTGTGATGATTTTCCTGTTGGCTGAATCACCCTCAGCTGGGGTTTTACCGGTCCTCACCAGGGATCAGGGCCCAATTGTGATTGGCACTGTTAATAAAACAGGAGGAAGAGGGAGGCAACATTCTCTAGACTGGGACAACAGTAGCTTAGCTCAACCCCCATCTGAGGGGCGTGGTGGTGGTGGATGGTGTGTGTGTGTGTGTGTGTGTGTGTGTGTGTGTGTGTGTGTGTGTGTGTGTGTGTGTGTGTGTGTGTGTGTGTGTGTGTGTGTGTGTGTGTGTGTGTGTGTGTGTGTGTGGTTGGCTGACTTCAGATTAGCTGGAGAGATGTGTGATTTCAACATGTCTATGTAATTTCAACATGTCTATGAGATTTAAATATGTCTGTGGGATTTAAACATGTCTGTGGGATTTCAACATGTCTGTGGGATTTAAACATGTCTATGAGATTTCAACATGTCTGTGGGATTTAAACATGTCTGTGGGATTTAAACATGTCTGTGGGATTTAAACATGTCTGTGGGATTTAAACATGTCTGTGGGATTTCAACATGTCTGTGGGATTTAAACATGTCTGTGGGATTTAAACATGTCTATGAGATTTAAACATGTCTGTGGGATTTAAACATGTCTGTGGGATTTAAACATGTCTGTGGGATTTCAACATGTCTGTGGGATTTCAACATGTCTGTGGGATTTCAACATGTCTGTGGGATTTCAACATGTCTGTGGGATTTAAACATGTCTGTGGGATTTCAACATGTCTGTGGGATTTAAACATGTCTGTGGGATTTAAACATGTCTGTGGGATTTCAACATGTCTGTGGGATTTAAACATGTCTATGAGATTTAAACATGTCTGTGGGATTTAAACATGTCTATGAGATTTCATCATGTCTATGGGATTTAAACATCTGTGACTGTTAGAATTGCAAGCCGTAAGCTGTTTGGGGCTATCATGGACACAATTGCAAAGTCATTTGGTTGCAGCAGCTGAGACAAAGAGAGGCAGGGAGAAGAGAGGCAGCGATGCTAAAATGTGTTTGTGTGTGTGTGTGTGTGTGTGTGTGGCAGGGAGGGTAATCAGTGTTGAGTGTTGTCAGCTGTTGGTTCCAGCGGGTCACGGAGGGCACAGCCCATCTGGGGACTTCCATAATGTTTTATCACTGGGCATAACTGTATACAGTAAGTGGTTTTAGCACCCACAGGGACACGTAAAGGGATGGAGGGCTTGTGATTGGACCAGTGGAGGGGTGAAGGTATGGAGGGCTTGTGATAGGACCAGGGGAGGGGTGAAGAGATGGAGGGCTTGTGATTGGACCAGGGGAGGGGTGAAGAGATGGAGGGCTTGTGATAGGACCAGGGGAGGGGTGAAGAGATGGAGGGCTTGTGATAGGACCAGGGGAGGGGTGACGGGATGGAGGGCTTGTGATAGGACCAGGGGAGGGATGAAGGGATGGAGGGCTTGTGATTGGACCAGTGGAGGGGTGAAGGTATGGAGGGCTTGTGATAGGACCAGGGGAGGGGTGACGGGATGGAGGGCTTGTGATAGGACCAGGGGAGGGGTGAAGGGATGGAGGGCTTGTGATAGGACCAGAGGAGGGGTGAAGGGATGGAGGGCTTGTGATTGGACCAGTGGAGGGGTGAAGGTATGGAGGGCTTGTGATAGGACCAGGGGAGGGGTGAAGGGAAGGGATGGATGGCTTGTGATAGGACCAGGGGAGGGGTGAAGGGATGGAGGGCTTGTGATAGGACCAGTGGAGGGGTGACGGGATGGAGGGCTTGTGATAGGACCAGGGGAGGGGTGAAGGTATGGAGGGCTTGTGATAGGACCAGGGGAGGGGTGACGGGGTGGAGGGCTTGTGATAGGACCAGGGGAGGGGTGACGGGATGGAGGGCTTGTGATAGGACCAGGGGAGGGGAGGAGGGATGGAGGGCTTGTGATAGGACCAGGGGAGGGGTGGAGGGATGGAGGGCTTGTGATAGGACCAGGGGAGGGGTGGAGGGATGGAGGGCTTGTGATAGGACCAGGGGAGGGGTGGAGGGATGGTGATAAGGGAGGATGGCTGGTTGTTTTGGAGAGGACTTGACCTTACTCTGACATACAGTGTCTCGGCCAGCCTTGAAAAATATTCATGAATATTAATGTTGAAATTATTTACTGTTTTCTCAGCTTCCAACAACGTGATCCTCAACACTCTTGATAGCAACCCTAGAGTAAAGCTTCAGACCAGGCTATACATTTAGAGAGGTATTGAGAGAATATCTGATCTCCCCCTTCGCTTCCTACCCAAACCCCCAACCCTAACAACATATGCAGCATAAAGCTATTTTTATATGCTTCCAACTGAATTCCCTGACTTCTCCCAGATTGAGTTATGTATTCACCAGGCTAACTGCTTTATGGAGACCTGTCCTTCATAGCTCCATTATATTATTCTCTTTTCACAGGAAGTGATGCGAAGGAAATGATGCGTGCAGCTTTGGGTTGCATAAATGCACTGGTTCTATTAACCTTACCTGTGCCTGCAGACGTATGGGCACACTGTGTAGTGTGTACTACAGTCGGTTGAACTCGCACACGCTTACTGTTAAAAGAATCTACTTGTTTCAGCTAATTATCATTAAGTAACTGGTTCCACAGCCTTTTTTGGTTTACTCAATTTTTCGGTCTCACCTGAACAAAAAAAAGAGTTTGGCCAAACTCTTAAATTGTAGAAAACGTAGTAAAAAATTCAGTCAACTTAAAATGATGTGTTTGCTCAAAATGCCTCATATGTTCATTCAACTAGAAATTATAATTTGCGAATTTTATCCCAAAAATAGACTGTGTAACTAACGCATGTTTTCATTGTGCATGTTCATTTATGCAGTAATTAATATTCAACATGTCCTTACCTGGGATTTGAACTCACAACCTCTTGGTTCACAGCATTCCAGTCTTCCTGCCACGCCACCATGGCTGTGTCTGATTGCTTTCACCTGCATTGATAAACTAAAAAAAGTAAATCTCTAACTAAAAAAGTAAATCTCAGCTCTGTTAAAAGTACATTCAAGAATGAAATGTATTTTATCATAGTGATTCAGGAGTATCATTAAAACAGGTTAATGTGCCCCACCAACATTAGATAACTACACTGAAAAACTTACAATTGCTGAAATAAGTCAATCAAATCAATGATGAGAGAATAGTCAGATGAACTGATAATTGACACAGACATGGTGGTGTAGCAGGAAGATCAGAATGCAGTGAACCAAGAGGTTGTGAGTTCAAATCCCAGGTGAGGACCTGTTGAACATGAACTACTGTGTTTTGAACATACACAATGTAGTCATGTTGTGTCACTGGTATCAAATATGTGAGTTGAAAACATTGTGTGTTACAATCGCTGTTTAGCTCAGGTAACACTTTGACCGAAAAGTTGAGTAAACAAAAAAGGCAGTTTTTTATTTATTTTTACAGTGCATACTGAACATACGGCAAGCTATATATCGACAAATCGGCAATGGAGACAGATCCAGTGTCCTGGCTGGCCATGCCTCATACTTCATCGCTGTATGCTTTTAATATGAATCATTTCATGTTTCCGAATTTCTGTCTTATGGGGTTGTAAAATGAGTGGCCAATGGAAGCTAATAGTACTACTAAATAGGAGTGTTTATTTGGAATGTTTCATGTGTTGGTATATCTTCCGTTGGCTGAGAGAGACAGACAGAGAGCGAGACAGACACTAATATCTCATGTTAACTTCAAAGAAAGAACGCTACAAAATGACTCATCCTCTCGACGGGCCTCCTCAGCCCTCCGTACCTCTCCTTCTGTCGGAGAAGACTCCCATCCCGCCTTCAACATTCACTACTTCTCACTCTTTTAGTTAGCTGGCTTTACAAGCTTCTTCATCAAATTGTAGTGTTTGTTGCAGTCTCTCTCTGCACATCCACCACCATCATCAACCAGAGGAAACGCTGCTGAAGTCTATAACAACATGATGTCGTTCTAGAAAGCAGGTACAGAAGTCATGTTGGATCTAAAGATGATGATCTCTCTATCAGGAGAGCGATGGGTTGAGGATGGATGGAGGAGAGAGAGAAGTGGAGGACCGAGGAAAGGAAGAGAGAGAGAGAGAGATGGGCGATTACAGGGACTAGTTCTTGGTTTGTCTGAGCGAGCCAGTCTCGAGGAAAGGAAGAGAAGAGCGAGAGATGGGCGTTTACAGGGACTAGTTCTTGGTTTGTCTGAGGGAGCCAGTCTCCATCGATCCCCCTGACCCACATCAGACAGGTTACAGACACACTGACTGAGCCCTATTGGAGAAAGTGCACACACAGAGCACAGACAGAGAAAAAGATGAACTCTCTCCCTGACTGCTGAAGTCCCTGCCTGGCCTGCTGGGCTGAGGGAATATGACTGTTACTCACTCACTTTACTGTCTGAGCAACACAAACATATGGGAAAAACTGAACATGTAATGGCATAATAGCCATTTGCCCAGCCTCTATCTCTCAAGGCTGTATCCATCCATCCCATCCACTGATGCCTCCAGTACAGATCTGGGCAAGGCAGTCATCAGGATAACATCTTAAAAAGCTCTCCCTGGTGCACTTTAGATTGAGGTTAGTTAAGGTTGCTGGGGCATTGCCATCTTTGTCCCAGTTAAACATATTACATCCCAGGAAGCACCTCTCTCTCTCTCTCTCTCTCTCTCTCTCTCTCTCTCTCTCTCTCTCTCTCTCTCTCTCTCTCTTTCTCTCTCTCTTTCTCTCTCTCTCTTTCTCTCTCTCTCTTTCTCTCTCTTTCTCTCTCTCTCTCTCTCTCTGATCCAGACCCAGGCTGTTAAGATGGCAGGACGCACGGACGCTATCTTCATTTGAACAATGTGAATTACTGCAGAGAGTTACAACGATATCTTTGGCTAGTTTGCTTCAACAGAATGTCTCGGAAAAGAGGTTTGACTGGCAGCATGTGTGAATGATTTATGAACAAGAGTGTGGGGCCTGGTTTGGTCTTGCAACCAATGAGAATTGTTCCAAGACTAAACACAACCTAAATGGTCTGTGCTTGTGTTGTCTGAATGTGTGTGTTAGTAGTCATGGTCATGTACTCTGTGCTGTATACCATCGCAGTATCGACTTCAGAGAGGCCAATCTACTGTATGTGGACTGTATGTTTCTACTCTCTTCACAGGAGCTATTGTTCACCTGTGAGTGTGTGTGTCTGCGTGTGTGTGTCAGCACTGTACGTTGGAGTTCTGTGGGCCTCACCTTTTCCTCTCGCTGTCTTCTCTTGTGTGTGTGTGTGTGTGTGCTTGTGTGTGGCTCCCACAGGAGATTTGGATGGCCACTGGTTGGACCATGCGTCATGGCATAGCAGCGAGGCCTCCCCAATGTCTTTGGTGAGACATGCGGAGCCCTGCCCCTAACCCCTCTCCTCCTCCCCTCCTCCCCTCCTCCCCCTCTCAGAGTCCTTTGTCATTTCATGTTTGCTTTGTTTTATTTACACCTCCGCATGGGTTTTCTTCTTTCTTTCTGTTTTTTATCCCACACCTGTAGGGGACAGTCAAAGGGGGAAAAGAAAAACTATTGAGCAGGCATTTTTGTCCGACTCAACACACAACACCTTATCTGAGAGGCAAAAGAAAATGGTGCGCTTTGGGGGCCACTCATTGGAAGAGGACGCAGAATGGTGCGAACCCCAGGTTAAAGACTCTGGCGTTGACACATGCAGTAGCACTACCCTAAACGAGGACAATCAGCATAGCCATAGTGAGAAGGTACTGGAGACTATGTAGCCAAAATATCTGCAATTTGTTCTTTTTTTCTTTTTTTTTTCTTTACCTACCTCCTCCGGTCTTTGTTATCTGTCACTAATTGTTAAATAGTAGACATGTTTATTCTTTTTTAAATTTGAATTGATTGATTTTCCTTTGAACTCTGTCTTTATTATTATTCCGGGGAATTGATAAGATTGATTTCATTTCGACAGCAGCTTGCTGGGTGTTGCTGAAATAGGAGATGGGGAACCCCTCTTTATTGCTCTGCTGTTTGCTCTCTGGCAGCATAAAGATCTATCCAGGAGCATTAAAACACAACCCTTTTATTGTCATGGCACACAGCAATGTCCACTCCTCTAGTTGCATGTTGCTAGTTGCTTTCAGTCTGTTTTGTTATTGTTACTGTAGCGGCCATCTTAGTAACGTTACAGTAGGGTAACGACACCTACCTCTCACTGGAATGACCCGTCCTCTCCCAACGCACACTACCTAGTCAAGTCATTATCCCCCCTAGATCTCCACTCAGTCCAATACCAAAACTAAACCAACCACTTAGAACTGAGAACAGGGACGATTGGATTTCTTTTGCACAGACAAAGTTACGTTTTTCTTTTTTCCCTTCCGCTGTCATGTTTGTTGTGATTTCATCTTTTTTTCTCTCTCTTCATCTTGGCCTTAATCATCGCGCTGTGCTGTTCTTTTGGGAGTTTTCCTCCATATATCCTACTTTGGTTCACCTCTTTTTGTTGTTGTTGCGTAATACATGTTTTCGTCATCTGCTCCATTGTGGAGGTGTAGTGCTGTGTAGCAGGGCAGAGAGTGGTGGAGTGCAGTCTTAACCTCCCTCTGCCTTCAGCTAAGGCCTCCCTCACAGACCATCAGACAAAATCTACACTCATCCAAACTCAACTGGATTTGATGCTAATGTGGCTGAGTTTAAGTGAGATGTTCTAGATACAGTGCAGATTTTCTCAGATGGTTTGTGTGGAACTTCTGCTCTGCGGTGACGAGGAGGGCGTGATGGTTTGCCTATTTTACCCTGCATGGGGTGCTGAATGCACTCTACCTATTCCCTGTTGGCAGGATCACACAAGGCCTGGCATTAGATGTGCAGCATTTTTCATTTTCATTTAATAACACTTTTGTGTGATACATTTACCATAACATAACATACATAGAAAAATGTGAATTGAATAATTTTAGTGAAAATAGTACCTAAAATCAGATTGAAGTACTTCCATGAAGTATGTTTATGGACATAGTTAATCACTGCTTAAAAGGTGGGCTGTGTTATTGTAAATATTGTTTTATTTTTCCATTGTTATAACATTTTGCCTTCAACTACAGTACTTATAACTGTGATGCAGTAGATACAATTATTTTTTTGATTTTGATGAAATATGTATTTTATTATCTAATTGTGATAGTCCGGCTAATCCCAAAAGAAAAGACAGGTTATATAATCTGAAATAGAAAGGATAGAGACAGAGCTATAATCACCAGATTAGATAACTAGCCAGAGCTTGTGTGATCGTTCATTAAGTCGATATTAATTGATACCCCAGCCCCACCCCCCACCCCTCACATGATACACACTTTTCTGTAGTAGTCTTTTTAAAGTGATTGAAGTGAATCTGGTGTGGATGAGTTGTGAAACACAAGGTGTGTTGTTGCTGTGTGTGTTCCTATAGCATCCAGTGACATGGCAGCCCTCCAAAGATGGGGAGCGCCTAATAGGGCGGATTCTGCTCAACAAGCGGATGAAGGATGGAAGTGTACCTCGAGACTCAGGAGCACTGCTGGGACTGAAGGTGAGTCTGCCCTGTCTGTCTGACCTCTCTGTCTGGACTTCTGTCTATCTACTGGGACCAGTCTGACCTAATGGTCAGAGGCCGTTTGTTATTACAGCTGTCCATCACTATTCAAAGGTTTCTTCCCAAATGGTATCCTATTCCGTATGTAGAGGGAATATGTTGCCGTTTGGGCCTCGCTAAAGAGTATACGCAGCAGATATAATTTGGTAAATTATTAAAAAAAAAAAATATTTGACCTTTATTTAACCAGGTAGGCTAGTTGAGAACAAGTTCTCATTTACAACTGCGACCTGGCCAAGAATAAAGCAAAGCAGTTTGACACATACAACAACACAGAGTTACACATGGAATAAACAAAACATACAGTCAATAATAGAGCTGAAGAAAATCTATATACAGTGTGTGCAAATGAGGTAAGATAAGGGAGGTAAGGCAATAAATAGGCCATGGTGGCGAATTAATTACAATATACCAATTAGACACTGGACTGATTGATGTGCAGAAGATGAATGTGCAAGTATAGATGTGATTTTTGTAATTCGTTCTAGTCATTGGCAGCAGAGAACTGGAAGGAAAGGCGGCCAAAGGAGGAATTGGCTTTGGGGGTGACTAGTGAGATATACCTGCTGGAGCACGTGCTACGGGTGGGTGCTGCTATGGTGACCAGTGAGCTGAGATAAGGCGGGGCTTTACCTAGCAGAGACTTGTAGATGACCTGGAGCTAGTGGCTTTGGCGGCGAGTATGAAGCGAGGGCCAGCCAACGAGAGTGTACAGGTCGCAGTGGGGGGTAGTATATGGGGCTTTGGTGACAAAACGGATGGCACTGTGATAGACTGCATCCAGTTTGCTGAGTAGAGTGTTGGAAGCTATTTTGTAAATGACATCGCCGAAGTCGAGGATCGGTAGGATGGTCAGTTTTACGAGGGTATGTTTGGCAGCATGAGTGAAGGATGCTTTGTTGCGAAATAGGAAGCCGATTCTAGATTTAATTTTGGATTGGAGATGCTTAATGTGAGTCTGGATGGAGAGTTTACAGTCTAACCAGACACCTAGGTATTTGTAGTTGTCCACATATTCTAAGTCAGAACCGTCCAGAGTAGTGATGCTAGATAGGCGGGCAGGTGCGGGCAGTGACCGGTCGAGGAGCATGCATTTAGTTTTACTTGCATTTAAGAGCAGTTGGAGGCCACGGAAGGAGAGTTGTATGGCATTGAAGCTTGTCTGGAGGTTAGTTAACACAGTGTCCAAAGAAGGGCCAGAGGTATACAGAATGGTGTCGTCTGCGTAGAGGTGGATCAGAGAATCACCAGCAGCAAGAGCGACATCATTGATGTATACAGAGAAAAGAGTCGGCCCAAGAATTGAATCCTGTGGCACCCCCATAGAGACTGCCAGAGGTCCGGACAACAGGCCCTCCGATTTGACACACTGAACTCTTTCAGAGAAGTAGTTGGTGAACCAGGCGAGGCAGTCATTTGAGAAACCAAGGCTGTTTAGTCTGCCGATAAGAATGTGGTGATTGACATAGTCGAAAGCCTTGACCAGGTCGATGAATACGGCTGCACAGTAATGTCTCTTATCGATGGCGGTTATGATATCGTTTAGGACCTTGAGCGTGGCTGAGGTGCACCCATGACCAGCTCTGAAACCAGATTGCATAGCGGAGAAGGTACGGTGGGATTTGAAGTGGTCTGTAATCTGTTTGTTAATTTGGCTTTCGAAGACCTTAGAAAGGCAAGTTAGGATAGATATAGGTTTGTAGCAGTTTGGGTCTAGAGTGTCTCCTCCTTTGAAGAGGGGGATACTCGCGGAAGCTTTCCAATCTTTGGGAATCTCAGACGATATGAAAGAGAGGTTGAACAGGCTAGTAATAGGGTTTGCAACAATTTGGGCAGATAATTTTAGAAAGAGAGGGTCCAGATTGTCTAGCCCGGCTGATTTGTAGGGGTCCAGATTTTGCAGCTCTTTCAGAACATCAGCTATCTGGATTTGGGTGAGGGAGAAATGGGAGTTGCTGTGGGGGGGTGCCGGGCAGTTGACCGGGGTTGGGGTAGCCAGGTGGAAAGCATGGCTAGCCGTAGAAAAATGCTTATTGAAATTCTCAATTATAGTGGAGATAGATTAGATTAGATTAGAGTAGATTTATCAGTGGTGACAGTGTTTCCTAGCCTCAGTGCAGTGGGCAGCTGGGAGGATCTGCTCTTATTCTCCATGGACTTTACAGTGTCCCAGAACTTTTTTGAGTTTGTGCTACAGGATGCAAATTTCTGTTTGAAAAAGCTAGCCTTAGCTTTCCTAACTGCCTGTGTATATTGGTTCCTAACTTCCCTGAAAAGTTGCATATCACGGGGGCTATTCGATGCCACGGGGGCTATTCGATGCTAATGCAGAACGCCACAGGATGTTTTTGTGCTGGTCAAGGGCAGTCAGGTCTGGAGAGAACCAAGGATTATATCTGTTCCTGGTTCTACATTTTTTGAATGGGGCATGCTTATTTAAGATGGTGAGGAAGGCACTTTTAAAGAATAACCAGGCATCCTCTACTGACGGGATGAGGTGAATATCATTCCAGGATACCCAGGCCAGGTCGATTAGAAAGGCCTGCTCGCTGAAGTGTTTTAGGGAGCGTTTGACAGTGATGAGGGGTGGTCGTTTGACCGCAGACCCATTATGGATGCAGGCAATGAGGCAGTGATCGCTGAGATCTTGGTTGAAAACAGCAGAGGTGTATTTAGAGAACAAGTTGGTTAGGATGATATCTATGAGGGTGCCCGTGTTTACAGATTTGGGGTGGTACCTGGTAGGTTCATTGATCATTTGTGTGAGATTGAGGGCATCAAGCTTAGATTGTAGGATGGCCGGGGTGTTAAGCATGTCCCAGTTTAGGTTACCTAGCAGCACGAGCTCTGAAGATAGATGGGGGGCAATCAATTGACATATGGTGTCCAGGGCACATCTGGGGGCAGAGGGTGGGCTATAGCAGGCGGCAACGGTGAGATGATATCTTATTGACATCATTTTCTGGTTGTAAACTGGTTTTGTGGGTGAGGAAAAAGACGTTGCTAAAAAGACATTACCAAACTGTCCTTCAGCTGTGGCTTTTTTTGTCTGCATATACATTTTGAAGTGATATGTGTGGGTGCCTTGCCTAATTATGAATTACATAATTGTATTATTCATGATTTAATATTAATTAGGCGGCTAATTATTTTCCTGATTAATATTAATGAGCTGTATATTGATATAAAATACTTTATGTTCATGACTGTATTCCAAATAGCACCCTATTCCCTATATAGTGTACATCAAAAGTAGTGCACTATATGGGGAATAGGGGGCCATTTGTGATGCACACTGTGTATCCAAACATGCTCACATTGAACCTTTTTAATGAACGACATTCATTGGCTCAGTGCAAAAAAACTCTCAAAAACTCTCAAAAGCTCTCTGCATCCCAAACTGCAACCTATTCCCTATATAGTGCGCTACTTTTAACCAGGGAACTGGTAGTAGTGCGCTATATAAGGAGTAGTGTACCATTTGGAACATTTTGTTATGTAGAAAAGCCTATTTGAAATCCTCAGTCAGAGACAATGTCCCTTTACTGTAGATAGAGAGATCACATCTGAAACATTGTGATTGTACAGCTTATTCCCCATTATGTACAGTACTGTAACTAGGCTACTAAACATATGGCCCATATTTACAGTATATCATGATTAGACGGGTAGATTTTCTGATGAAAAGTATCTTAGGTTTTCTTAACTCTACCTAATCTGTGCGGCGTGGGCTGGTTAAAGAGCTGAGCACACACAGCTAGCCAAAGCACAGTGAGAGCTAGCACAGTTGAGTTGAGTTTGAGTTTATTTTTACAGGGACAGTGCACATTAATCAACGTTTCAGTAAAAGTGCCGGTTTTAGCCAGCCGGCTAATTTTCAACCGCAGTCCCTGGGCAGGTTATTAAAAACAATTACAATATAGACAATAGCAACATAGAACAAGACATAGCATACAGACATAGCAACATAGGACAAGCAAGACGTAGCATACAGACAGAGCAACATAGAACAAAAAGAAGCAAGACAAAATTCATAAAAGCAACAAAGTGTTTCCACACCTCACAAGTTACAGACAACAGACATGGAAAGCGGCAACACACAGCTAGGGACCATGTTCACAAATCCGATTGACCTTTAGCCATGTCTTCAAGCATTTTGTGAAAGTGTGATATGTGGTGCAGTTATGTGTGTCTGATGGCAGTGTATTCCAGACATGGGAAGCTCTCACAGAAAAAGCAGATTTACTAAAGGTGCTTTTCCTTAGGGGAACTACACAGTCACCTCTCATGGCAGACCTTGTGGATCTGCTGCCATATGTTTGGGTTTTCTGTTTAACAAAAATACTGAGTGGAGGGGGAGCCAAGCCATTTAGGATCTTGAATACAAGACATGCATCGGTGTATTGCACAAGATTTTCCCAACTCAGGAGCTCATGCTTTCTGAGGATGTGACAGTGATGATGGCTATTGGGCTTCCTATCAAGCACTTTGAGAGCCTGTTTGTAGACAGACTGAATAGGTCTTACTGTTGTACAGCAAGCTTGGGCCCAACTAGTCAAGCAGTATGTTAAGTGGGGGAGTATCATAGATTTGAAGTACAGTTTTGCTACCTCTGTAGTCAAACAATTTCGTATAAATCGGAAATTAGCTAGGTTGAATTTGGTTATTTGAATTACCTTTTTCACATGCTTTTTAAAAGAGAGGTTGGAATCAAGTATGATGCCAAGGTACTTAAAATCAGATACCACCTGGAGCTTCTCCCCTGACACATAGACATCTGGCTCAGTAGCATCTGTTGCCCTCTTTGTGAAGAACATGCAAACAGTTTTTTTCACATTGAGATGCAAACACGAGTCACTGAGCCACTTTGTAACCTGGACCATTACAGTAGTGAGTTCTTGTGCAGCTTGTTGTTTGCTCTTTGCATGCACATATATCACTGTATCATCTGCATACATTTGAACTTCAGACCCAGTACAGACAGAAGGCAGATCATTAATGTACAGGCTGAACAGGAGGGGCCCCAGTATTGACCCTTGGGGCACACCCACATCATAGCTAAGAGTGGGCGACAGCTCATTGCTCACTCTGACACACTGAGTTCTGCCTTCAAGGTATGATTTCATCCATCTCAAGGCATCGGGGGAAAAGTTGAACTTGGACAATTTTGTGATGAGAATCTCATGGTTAACAGTATCAAAAGCCTTCCTTAGGTCCAGAAACACAGCCCCAACAACGCCCCCTTTGTCCATCTTGGACTTCACATTTTCCAGAAGAAAGCAGTTGGCCGTTTCTGTGGAGTGTTTCGCTCTGAAGCCAAACTGCATGGAATGTAATGTGAAGGGGCTGTTGTTGAGGTGGGCAATCAGTTGTTCTGCTACACACTTTTCAACAACCTTTGACACCACAGGTAGTATACTAATGGGCCTGTAGTTACTCACGTCAGCAGGGTCGCCTGATTTAAAGATGGCCGTTATTATGGCCGACTTCCATACCCTTGGAAACACCCCGAGACCAATAGATGTGTTGGTGACCTTAGTAATGGGGCCAATGAGTGACTCTTTGTAGTTTTTAAGAAAGGTAGAGTCCATCCCAAACACATCTTTGGCTTTAGAGTTCTTTAGTGAGATAATCACCTTGTCCACCTTTGACTCAGAACCCTCCCTTATGATGAAGACAGGTTGAGCATCATTTACTAGCACTGAGCCCAAGAAACAAGTGGAGGGGTTCTGTGTCAGTACCCTGACAGAGTCAATAAAGTAGGAATTGAAGGCTATTGCTATTTCGACTGCATCCTGTGTTAGATTGTTATTCACCATGATTTCTAGTCTTTTTGCAGTGTTACTATGGTCTTTCCCTGTTAACTTTTTTAGATTCTCCCAGATCAGTTTAGAATTTCCCTTTGCTTCACCAATTATGTTAATAAAAAAGTTTGCCTTGGCCTGTCTGATTTCTTTCATCACCTTATTTCTCAACATGGTAAACCTACGTCTGTCATGCTCTAATTTGGATCTTAGGGCTATTTTTAGATAATAATCTCGTTCTTTCATCAATTTCCAGATTTCTCCATTTAGCCAAGGAAGAGTGCTCTTTTGGCCAGGTTTGGATTTGATTTTCTTTAGGAAACCATTTAATGTAGTCTGGATTGTGGATAGAAAAACTTGACTATCAGCTTCCACGTCTGCATAGGACAAGAGATCATTCCAGTTAATTCCCTTAATTGCGTTTTCAAAATAGCTTAATACACTCTTAGGTATTCTTAGTTGATCAGGCTTTCTAACAGTAGAGAGGTTAAACCTGCTCTTAGACAGCTTTCTGGCTATAAGTGTCAGATTATGATCAGATAGCCCAGTAACCATATTGAATGATTTAGTCACTCTCTCTGGTTTATTACTGAACACCAAATCAATCTGTGTTTTAGAGCAACAAGTCACCCTGGTTGGCCCTTTAACTAGCTGTGTAAGGTCAAAGGTATTAGTGATCCGTTTGAGGGTTTTCCTACAACACTTGTCTTCATAATTAATGTTAAAATCTCCCATTAAGATGACCTCTTTCCCAAAATCACATTCCCTAAGCATAAAACTGATCAAAAAACACACTTTTGGTGGAAGGTGGCCTATACATTCCAATGAGGGTAAAAGACATTTGGGGAGACAGTGTAATGTTCAGGCCAATACATTCTAGTTCATTATCACATGACCACTCAATTTGTTTACATCGGATATGTTCTTTAATGTAAATCATCACACCCCCTCCTCTTCCTTCAGTCCTGTCTCTCCTGAAAACATTGTAGCCAGGCACAATCAAAGCAGCAGATGGAGAGTTTTTATGGAGCCATGTCTCTGAGAGGCAGAGAAAGTCAAGGTTGGATTCTGTGAGTAGATGTTGAATTTGATCACTTTTTGGAATGACACTACGAATGTTCAAGTGCCCCCCTAGTAGTCCCTTGGGCTTAGCTCGTGGGTCCCAGATGACTCGAGAGTGATTGACACATTGAAAAAAGTTAAATTTTCGGTGTTTTCTGGCGGCTGGGTTTAGGCCGTTTTGTTTCGTTTTGATTAGGGGCAGTTCGGTAGCGCAATTAACAATCCCTCCCGCCTGCACTGGATGCGGGGAACTAATTAAAACAGCTTGCGTACCAGAAGCAGTGAGAGCTAGCACAGTGAGAGCTAGCACAGTGAGGGCCATCAGGGGAGAAAAGGAGAGTGGCAAGATGGGAAAATCATTAGTGATTGAATGAGCTTCCTGAATTGGTATGTTTGTGTCTGGTCAGTTTCTCTTTGTGCTGTACGGTACGCTATGTGTTTCTCCTCGCTCAGCAGCAAGCAGTGACCAGCCAGTCTGTTTGTCTCTCTCTCTAACTATCTCTATCTCTCACTCTCTCAGTCCCTTTCTCGCTCTCTCTCACCCGGCTGTTACATAAAGCCATTTCATTTAGGATACTTCCGTAAGCTCCTTTGTATGTTGGCATTCAACTGCCATTAAGAGGGGATTTTATTTGTCTGATGCCTGTGGAGGGAGAGCGGTTCAGGGGCTTACAGAGTAGAGCAGAGCTGGGCTGCCTGGCCTGCTATAGGCCCCCCAGGCCTCAAGTGTTCCAGCACAATGGAGAGAGAGCACCATGCAGAGAGAGGTGGCCCCAGGGTTCCAACACAACACACAGGGACATTCAACATTATGAGATGTACATTTTGACTAAACATGTAGCTACTTTCTCTGTTCAAGAATAGCACCCTATGGGCAGAATGATGCTATGTGGCTACATATGCAATTAGAATAGCACCCTATGGGCAGAATGATGCTATGTGGCTACATATGCAATTAGAATAGCACCCTATGGGCAGAATGATGCTATGTGGCTACATATGCAATTAGAATAGCACCCTATGGGCAGAATGATGCTATGTGGCTACATATGCAATTAGAATAGCACCCTATGGGCAGAATGATGCTATGTGGCTACATATGCAATTAGAATAGCACCCTATGGGCAGAATGATGCTATGTGGCTACATATGCAATTAGAATAGCACCCTATGGGCAGAATGATGCTATGTGGCTACATATGCAAGTAGAATAGCACCCTATGGGCAGAATGATGCTATGTGGCTACATATGCAATTAGAATAGCACCCTATGGGCAGAATGATGCTATGTGGCTACATATGCAATTAGAATAGCACCCTATGGGCAGAATGATGCTATGTGGCTACATATGCAATTAGAATAGCACCCTATGGGCAGAATGATGCTATGTGGCTACATATGCAATTAGAATAGCACCCTATGGGCAGAATGATGCTATGTGGCTACATATGCAAGTAGAATAGCACCCTATGGGCAGAATGATGCTATGTGGCTACATATGCAATTAGAATAGCACCCTATGGGCAGAATGATGCTATGTGGCTACATATGCAATTAGAATAGCACCCTATGGGCAGAATGATGCTATGTGGCTACATATGCAATTAGAATAGCACCCTATGGGCAGAATGATGCTATGTGGCTACATATGCAATTAGAATAGCACCCTATGGGCAGAATGATGCTATGTGGCTACATATGCAAGTAGAATAGCACCCTATGGGCAGAATGATGCTATGTGGCTACATATGCAATTAGAATAGCACCTTATGGGCAGAATGATGCTATGTGGCTACATATGCAAGTAGAATAGCACCCTATGGGCAGAATGATGCTATGTGGCTACATATGCAATTAAAATTAGGCCTAGATCTGCAGGTTGCATTTTACCATGTGTGAATTGAATTCACACGTGGATTTTCAAACGTGGTCAATAAATATGTTTCTATGAAACAAAGTGATCAGTGCATCCATATTCCTTCCCTGCCAGGCTGCTTACACCATATTGAGGGTGTGATTATGTTACTGTGTAATACTATATACTAATACTATACATGTTGATGTGTGTTGCTTCCTTCATAGGTGGTGGGTGATTATGTTACTGTGTAATACTATATACTAATACTATACATGTTGATGTGTGTTGCTTCCTTCATAGGTGGTGGGTGATTATGTTACAGTGTAATACTATATACTAATACTATACATGTTGATGTGTGTTGCTTCCTTCATAGGTGGTGGGTGGAAAGATGACAGAATCTGGTAGACTTTGTGCTTTCATCACTAAAGTGAGGAAAGGAAGTCTAGCGGACACTGTTGGACACCTCAGACCAGGTACCTATTGACCTCATTTTATACTCTAACTGCATCCCGTACCATGTTTAGAACGACACTTACTATGTTTAGAACTACATTTACCAAGTTTAGAAGTACACTGAAGATTGTCAATACATGTCTCATGTACACAGCACTGTAGATTTAATAAGCTACTTCAGTGATTCAAGAAACATTTGGATTACTTGGTGAACTGGTGCTGAACTGGGTCAGAACCTTGTTTTAACTTCTGACACCCTTTGACCTTCATTTAATAGCACTAATTACAACATGTATGAACTAGACAGATGTGCTGTTATTTGTTACCATAAGGGTTGCGACCGAGGCCTATTCAATTATTTATAATATTACCGTAGCAGGAAGATTACAATGCTGTACTGTTTGTTTATGTGTGCTGTGTTTTCTACAATACCATTCATGTTCTCCTTTTTTCCATCATGTGGGCCTGCTCATGTTTATAACTACACGGATCATGTTTTTAACTATATTTATAACTATGCTTCCCATGTTCATAACTGCACCGTGCCAGCTGACGTCTTGGTGTGTGGATGACTGACAGCATCTCTTGTTTTACAGGCGACCAGGTGCTGGAGTGGAACGGGAGGTTTTTACAAGGAGCCACATTCAAAGAAGTTTACAATATCATTCTAGAATCAAAGCCAGAACCCCAGGTGGAACTGGTGGTCTCAAGGCCCATAGGGTAAGACCTCACAACAGCAACTACACTTATTACTTCTGAACCATCAAAACTACAGTGTATTCACATTCATACATTTGTAGAAATATGTGTCTTGCAGAGGAGAGAGAGTATGTGAGAAATGGAAAATGGGGGCTGAGTGTATTTCAATGTCATTTGTTTTGCCAGCACCAGCTTGTTTATTTAACATATCTGCCTCCCAACCATCCCTCCCTTCCTCCCTCCCAATATCCCTCCCCTCCATCAGTCCTCCAGTGTGATGACAGTGTCAGAGGCTCATATGGGACTAGCAGTGCGGCACAATGAAATGAACGGTGGCTGCCGCCCCTCTCTCTCTCTCTCTCTCTCTCTCTCTCTCTCTCTCTCTCTCTCTCTCTCTCTCTCTCTCTCTCTCTCTCTCTCTCTCTCTCTCTCTCTCTCTCTCTCTCTCTCTCTCTCTCTCTCTCTCTCTCTCTCTGTCTCACTACCCACTCTCACCCTCTCCTCCACAAACAGCGGGATGCCTATCGTTTTTGAAAGTAGAGATACCCAGAGAAATCAGAAACCCCTTTGCTTTGTCAGTGTCTATATTTGTCCTGCTTTGTATTGCTGAGGGAGGGAGCTGCTGTACAGGAGAATGAAGACTAATGCTCTTCTTAGGACCATTAAAATACAGTGCATTCAGCATTAGCACCAATTGATCCCCTCCTCCTTCCTCACCCCCCCCCCCCCCCCCCCCTCTCCTTTCAGAGATATTCCTCGGATACCAGACAGCACACATGCACAACTGGAATCAAGTAAGTCTGGCTTTTCTTTCATTTCCCAATGATAACTAATTAGCCTGCGTTAATAAATCAACCTTGAAATAGCAAGCTAAGGTAATGTCAAAGAGAGGTGATGGTATCTCATTTCTATCTCTCTACCTACACGCTTTCTTCTTCTCTCCCCTCCCCCCTCTCTCTCGCTCTTCCTCTCTTCCTCTCCTTGAAGTATGTTACCAAAATCACAGTGTTTCAGATTTGATCATGTGACCTCCTCCCTGTCTGTCCTGTCTCAGGTTCGAGTTCCTTTGAGTCTCAGAAGATGGATCGCCCCTCTATCTCTGTCACGTCTCCCATGAGCCCCGGGATGCTGCGGGACGCCCCCCAGTACCTGTCAGGACAGCTCTCAGTGAGTACCCTACTACAATACCCACAATACACCCTGGCTCTGTCTGGGCCTACATTACCTGCAGGAAAGGATCATACAGTGTAGATTCACACAGAGGGTTTGAGAACAGATGTTTTCTTTCTCTCTTTCTCTGCAGTATTCAGGGAGAGTAGCTGGAGCTCTGGGAGTAGCTGGAGCTCTGAGAGTAGCTGGAGCTCTGAGAGTAGCTGGAGCTCTGAGAGTAGCTGTAGCTCTGAGAGTAGCTGGAGCTCTGAGAGTAGCTGGAGCTCTGGAGAGTAGCTGAAGCTCTGAGAGTAGCTGGAGCTCTGAGAGTAGCTGGAGCTCTGAGAGTAGCTGGAGCTCTGGAGTAGCTGGAGCTCTGAGAGTAGCTGGAGCTCTGGAGAGTAGCTGGAGCTCTGGAGAGTAGCTGGAGCTCTGAGAGTAGCTGGAGCTCTGGAGAGTAGCTGGAGATCTGGAGAGTAGCTGGAGCTCTGGAGAGTAGCTGGAGCTCTGAGAGTAGATGGAGCTCTGAGAGTAGCTGGAGCTCTGAGAGTAGCTGGAGCTCTGAGAGTAGATGGAGCTCTGGAGAGTAGCTGGAGCTCTGGAGAGTAGCTGGAGCTCTGGAGAGTAGCTGGAGCTCTGAGAGTAGCTGGAGCTCTGGAGAGTAGCTGGAGCTCTGAGAGTAGCTGGAGCTCTGAGAGTAGCTGGAGCTCTGAGAGTAGATGGAGCTCTGGAGAGTAGCTGGAGCTCTGGAGAGTAGCTGGAGCTCTGGAGAGTAGCTGGAGCTCTGAGAGTAGCTGGAGCTCTGAGAGTAGCTGGAGCTCTGAGAGTAGCTGGAGCTCTGGAGAGTAGCTGGAGCTCTGAGAGTAGCTGGAGCTCTGAGAGTAGCTGGAGCTCTGAGAGTAGCTGGAGCTCTGAGAGTAGCTGGAGCTCTGGAGAGTAGCTGGAGCTCTGGAGAGTAGCTGGAGCTCTGAGAGTAGCTGGAGCTCAGGAGAGTAGCTGGAGCTCTGAGAGTAGCTGGAGCTCTGAGAGTAGCTGGAGCTCTGAGAGTAGCTGGAGCTCTGAGAGTAGCTGGAGCTCTGGAGAGTAGCTGGAGCTCTGGAGAGTAGCTGGAGCTCTGGAGAGTAGCTGGAGCTCTGAGAGTAGCTGGAGCTCTGAGAGTAGCTGGAGCTCTGAGAGTAGCTGGAGCTCTGGAGAGTAGCTGGAGCTCTGGAGAGTAGCTGGAGCTCTGAGAGTAGCTGGAGCTCTGAGAGTAGCTGGAGCTCTGAGAGTAGCTGGAGCTCTGGAGAGTAGCTGGAGCTCTGGAGAGTAGCTGGAGCTCTGAGAGTAGCTGGAGCTCTGAGTTGTTCAGTTGGACCCATCCCAACCCAGCTTAGGACCATATATCCTGTTACCCTGAACCATGTTGCTTATTATCTGATGCCTAATTTACTCTTGGGGGAAGTGAGTAAAAGGCTTGTCAGTTGAGATAAACATGGGAGGAATGAAATCTAAAACTCAGGAGGCTAGACGGAAATAGACTAATGCTAACCTCTAACACTTATTTTGTTGTCTCAACACTCAGGATATTTATTTTCTTGGAGAAAAAATGTAGAGAGTTATGAAATAGTCACAGCTTTTCAATCCCTTTCCTTATGAAAACACATCAATATTATATGTGAAGAATATAAGAAGGATATCAATGAAATATATCAAGGTATCAAAAAATATACCAGTCTATATCAGTCAAAATATACCAGTCTATATCAGTCAAAATATATCAGTCTATCAAGTCCATAGTGTGTTTGTTTATCAGAAGAGGTGAGAAGGTTTGATAGTTGACTGAATGTTGCACTCCAGTAAAACTGCTCCTAGAGCCAGAGAAGGAAGGAAGAGAAGGAATCTTTTGATGTCAGTGTTCTTTCTGCTTGTTGTTGTTTTCTTTGGCGAGGAGGGGGAGATCTAATCTGTGCTGCTGCTAGCGTCTCCGCCTGGCTTCTCTCCTCTCCTGTCTGTATGTAACAGGAGCATGGCAGAGCAGAGTGAGAGCCAGGGAGAGAAGGAGCACAGAGAGAGGTAGCAGGCACACACAGGCCCTCCAGTATTTATAGGCCTACACCCAGGAGGCCCATGCTGACAGTTATGACGCAAATAGAACCCAGTCAGCCAATCAGGCTGCAGTTCTGATCTCTCCAATCCCTACCTGTAGCACTCAGCCCCACACCACTCAGATCCAGAAGTTCTCTCCATTTCATCAATGAGCTGACCTTGAAACCAAAATAAGAGTATTTGAATCGTATTGTAGTTAATATACTGTAGTTATACTGTAATTAATATACTGTAATTATACTGTCATTAATATACTGTCATTAATATACTGTAATTCTACTGTCATTAATATACTGTAGTTGATATACCGTATTTATACTGTCATTAATATACAGTAGTTGATATACTGTAGTACATTACCTTGTTGGATCAAGTGCCAGTTGAATAATACATTGGATGCAGTTAGAAATTGTAATGTGTTTTTATTATTATTATTATTATTATTATTATTATTATTTCCAAACCGTGTTGAGGGAACAATTGGAATTGAATACGTCATCATGACGCAAATGTTAAATGAAGAAAGGAAGGAAAGTTACAGTCCAGAGAGCACGGAAGGAAATGCTTAGTTGGAAGTCATCAATCATTTTCTGTGAAAGCGGGAGCAGAGCAGCCTCTTCCTCTCTCTGAGGTTTACGGTGTGAAGGTACAGGAACCACAGATAAGGCTCCAAGACAATACAACACATTAGTGAATAATGAGATGCAGATTGATGCTAATGAACGGTGGGGAAAAACACACACACCGCTAGATTGACTCTCCGTCCCCTCCTCCTCAAAATGTGTTTGTGTTATTGTGGCGCTGGTTAGAGTCCAGTGAGTGTGTTTTGTTGGTTGTTTTGTGTTTTTTTTGGTTTTATTGCATTGTTCTTTGTTGTTGTTTAATTTTGCTTATCCAGAGCCAAAGCCTTAGTAGAAGAACAGCGCCTTTTGTCCCTAGGGTCCAGGTAAACACCTGTCTGACTCACAGACTGACTCTCTTTGGTCTTCGCTCGCCTTTTTCTTTTGCCTTTTTGGTTTCCTCCATCTTGGAAAATGCATACCAGGGTAATGGCAGCATCTTTCCCTTGCAGTGCGGTGCATTATGTCATTATTATTATTATTCATTGATACCATATAACATGATCATACGGTTATGCCAGGAGTCTCGACTCTTTGCATGGCTAACTAATCTAAAGGAAATATTTCAGAGAGACACCCTTCCATTGCCAGATCCTGTAGCCTACACTCAACATCAACAACAAGCTCAAACACATTGTCAGATCCTGTAACCTACACTCAACAGCAACAACAAGCTCAAACACATTGTCAGATCCTGTAGCCTACACTCAACATCAACAACAAGCTCAAAGAGATTGTCAGATCCTGTAACCTACACTCAACATCAACAACAAGCTCAAACTCATTGTCAGATCCTGTAGCCTACACTCAACATCAACAACAAGCTCAAACACATTGTCAGATCCTGTAACCTACACTCAACATCAACAACAAGCTCAAACACACTGTCAGATCCTGTAACCTACACTCAACATCAACAACAAGCTCAAACTCATTGTCAGATCCTGTAGCCTACACTCAACATCAACAACAAGCTCAAACACACTGTCAGATCCTGTAGCCTACACTCAACATCAACAACAAGCTCAAACACATTGTCAGATCCTGTAACCTACACTCAACATCAACAACAAGCTCAAACACATTGTCAGATCCTGTAACCTACACTCAACAGCAACAACAAGCTCAAACTCATTGTCAGATCCTGTAGCCTACACTCAACATCAACAACAAGCTCAAACACATTGTCAGATCCTGTAGCCTACACTCAACATCAACAACAAGCTCAAACACATTGTCAGATCCTGTAACCTACACTCAACATCAACAACAAGCTCAAACACACTGTCAGATCCTGTAGCCTACACTCAACATCAACAACAAGCTCAAACAGATTGTCAGATCCTGTAACCTACACTCAACATCAACAACAAGCTCAAACACATTGTCAGATCCTGTAGCCTACACTCAACATCAACAACAAGCTCAAACACATTGTCAGATCCTGTAACCTACACTCAACAGCAACAACAAGCTCAAACAGATTGTCAGATCCTGTAGCCTACACTCAACAGCAACAACAAGCTCAAACACATTGTCAGATCCTGTAGCCTACACTCAACATCAACAACAAGCTCAAACACACTGTCAGATCCTGTAACCTACACTCAACAGCAACAACAAGCTCAAACACATTGTCAGATCCTGTAGCCTACACTCAACAGCAACAACAAGCTCAAACACACTGTCAGATCCTGTAACCTACACTCAACATCAACAACAAGCTCAAACACACTGTCAGATCCTGTAACCTACACTCAACAGCAACAACAAGCTCAAACACATTGTCAGATCCTGTAGCCTACACTCAACAGCAACAACAAGCTCAAACACACTGTCAGATCCTGTAGCCTACACTCAACAGCAACAACAAGCTCAAACTCATTGCTCAACATGTTAGCTGACATGGGAATTTTGTACCTAGTCAGCTACAACAGTGCTCCACATTGGCAATTAAAGGAGGGTGTCTCCTTAAATGTTTTAGTAAAACTTTTACATTTTGTGGGACAAATAAATGAGCTTATTTGTTCTGTGGAACATGAAACTAGATTGGACATCATCCTCAATTGGCTTGACGCCCTCAGGTCCTGAATAGGTTGCTATAACAACAGCGGTCAACAACTGGTAATCATGAACACAACATTTGGCAAATATTTATGTTGACATTTTTGAATGGCCGTAAGTTTCATGTTGCAGTTAAAGGTGGGCTAAGATAACTGTCCCTTATTTTAAAGCAGATTCAAAATCATATTTTAGAGTTTGAATACAGAATTCACTTGAACTGAACAGGCAAGGTGTCTCTATCTTACTGTGGGGCCTTTTTAAGGAGATGTCATTACTCTGGCTAGCTTGTGAGAGTTGTGGAATACTCATGTTATTTGGGAGATCATATTTGTATATTTGTCCCATCATGTCCTTGTCAAGCATCAGCTTAGCTTAGAACAAAATATTATATACTGTATAGGAGTTTCTGGTATGATATGCACTGTTGGTTTCCTCGTTTTAAAGGTAGGTGATGTATTGCCAACACCTCACACTATCTGTCAGATAAGGAGAGGGTGAGAATGGAAGTCTATAAATAGGTGTGTAGTGTACCCTTGGCGCAGCTCCTAGAGGTAGATCTATTAGCCTTCTGTAGAAGCAGTGTTATGCTCTACTTAACCAGGCCATGCAATAATGTCAATGTAAATGATGTGGCTGACTGTACAGGAAATATAGGCAGTGTAATGTATTACATCAGGGGTATAATTTCAATTTCAACTTTTCAAGGTGAATCTGTCGCTTAAGTGTTATACCATTAGTCATATGGGCAGTGCTGTAGTATGGTCAGAATTGCACGTACATCTTTTCCATAGGGGACTTGTGTTGAGGAAGTTTTTCTAGTGCAAGCTGTTTGACCTGAAGGCCCCTACTGCCTATGTTGTTTGACAATATCAGATCTCCTGACTGATCTTGTATGTATTAAGTGCTTGCTGTTGCTTTGTATTGCTGCATGCATAAGGAAATAACTATGATAGTCAATGCAATGATCAAGACTCCTCCCGTCATTATCTACATAAGTATGGGCAAGTGCTTAGAAGGCTTGATTTTCCTCTAGTATTTCATTTAATTTTCTTTAAACAAATATTTTGCTTTTTTTTTTTTAAACAAATATTTCCGTAAATATTCTTTATTTCATTTCTTACTTCTAAGTGTTCTCTGTTATGTCCATACTTTGCTCTGACAAGTGTGAAGTGTCTTTGATGCCACTCATGACAGCATGATTGATTTATATGTATATTTTAACTATACACTGAGTATCTGACACTGCATTGCAGGGCTCTACAGTGCGACCATTTTACTAGCATATGCGCCTAAATATTTTTGCTGTGCGTCCTGGAATTTTAATTTAGGAGCACTAGTACGCCTACAAAAATGAAGGATTCTAGCTTTATTACCTCAAATATTTTTCATTGTGCTCGTAAATATCTTTGTGTGTGCCTACATTTTTCAACTTAGGTGCACACGTGCTCCTTGTAAAAAAGGTCAGCGTAGAGGCCTGCATTGTGTTGTATGGTTCCAAATACAATTTCACACTCAAATCAGTAAGTGTTCATTTCAAAGCATGTTGGTCTAATTCTCATGTTGTAATGGTTTAGATACCAAGAGTTAGGGTACTGTAGATATGAATAAAGATACACATACTGTATAATCCTTTCCACTCAAACACACCTAGAAAATGTGGCTAGAGCAGCCGCAGGGTAAGATGTAGGTCATGGTAAGATGTAGGTCATGGTAAGATGTAGGTCATGGTAAGATGTAGGTCATGGTAAGATGTAGGTCATGGTAAGATTAAGGTCATGGTAAGATGTAGGTCATGGTAAGATGTAGGTCATGGTAAGATTTAGGCCATGGTAAGATTTAGGTCATGGTAAGATGTAGGTCATGGTAAGATTTAGGTCATGGTAAGATTTAGGTCATGGTAAGATTTAGGTCATGGTAAGATGTAGGTCATGGTAAGATGTAGGTCATGGTAAGATTTAGGTCATGGTAAGATTTAGGTCATGGTAAGATGTAGGTCATGGTAAGATTTAGTTCATGGTAAGATTTAGGTCATGGTAAGATGTAGGTCATGGTAAGAAATAGGTCATGGTAAGATGTAGGTCATGGTAAGATGTAGGTCATGGTAAGATGTAGGTCATGGTAAGATTTAGGTCATGGTAAGATTTAGTTCATGGTAAGATTTAGGTCATGGTAAGATGTAGGTCATGGTAAGAAATAGGTCATGTAAGATGTAGGTCATGGTAAGATATACAGTACAGATCTGTATCACCCCCCCCCCCCCCCCCCCCCCCCCCCCGCTAAGCATGTGATCTGCTAATGCCTAAACCAGGGGTGGCCACCCCTCTTCCAGGAGAGATACTGGCTACAGGCTTTAACTCCAGCCCTGCTTTAATCTAACACAATCCAGTGATTTTACTAATTAGCTGCTCACCATGCAGGACCTTGATTAGCTGAATCAGGTGTGTTTGTTAGTTAATATAGAGCAGGGCTGGTGCTAAACCCTGCATTCCCAGTCACTTTCCAAGTGGAGGGTTAAGAGGTTACCCTGATATAGAGCCCCCTCCCCCCTCCCTACTGGCAGCCCATTGACCATGTGACCCTGTTCTGTCCCATCCATAGGTCAAACTGTGGTATGACAAAGTGGGCCATCAGCTAATAGTCACCATCCTGGGAGCCAAGGACCTGCCTTCTAGGGAAGATGGCCGCCCCAGGAACCCTTACGTCAAAATCTACTTCCTCCCTGACAGAAGGTAAGAGTAGAGACAGTAACTATAGAATGATCTAGCTAGCAGCATTTCACTTCATTCCATTCACAGGCATTTCTTAGTGGCTAGACCTATCCTCCAATATCCTAAAGTTGCCATTGGTTGATTGATACAGATTTGGGCACTCGCATAATAGTCTCACTGAATGTTGAATTTATGGTAAGAATGTCTTTGGTTTTATTTACCTATACATTTGTTTCTTCTGGTAATTGATTTTGGGGACATGTCACATTGCATTTAAACTGCTATCGTCACAAAGATCATCATGTGATCACATTGACCTACACCTTCACTGCGCTCAGAGAACCCCTTCTCAGACAGATGGAAGTAATGCTAGAAAGTTGAACAGGGCTCCAACATGACGCTCCCTCCCCAGCTCATCCCATTGTCCTGTGCTGTGTTGACCTGTTCGGGAGTCTTGTCTGCCATGGTTGTAAATAAAAACAGTTTGAATTATTGTTCCTCCAGCGACAAAAGCAAGAGGAGAACAAAAACGGTAAAGAAATCCTTAGAGCCCAAATGGAACCAGACCTTTATGTATTCTCCTGTGCACCGGCGGGAGTTCCGTGAGCGCATGTTGGAGATCACCCTGTGGGACCAGGCCAGGGTCAGGGAGGAGGAAAGCGAGTTCCTGGGAGAGGTAAGCCCATCCATCTCTTTTTGTTTCTTTATAGTTTTCTATTGTTTTATGGACAGAGACAGTCGGAAGGTAGAAAGAAAGACATGTACAGAGGGACACGGAGATAAGCGGCTGAGGCTATATTTGTAACAAGAGTCGGCAGCGCCACCACTTAACCAGACTCAGGCACTCATCCGTCTCTGATATAATACCAAACATACCCATTCAGTCAGGATTAGGACAGTAACTCTGATAGCTCAACTAATCCAACCAATAGAGTCAAGCTCTTGATAAAACCCTACATTCCATAGGAAGGATGATAGGCTACTGGGGGTTGATGTCATCGACCCATGATGCTTACTGTAACATCAGCACATACTCACATACTCTGTCCTCACTGCCAATAAGGTTGCAGAATTCTGGTAACTTTCCCAGAATTCCCAGGTCTTCCAGAAATCCTCCCGGTTGGAGGGAATAAGCAGGAAATCCAGAATCTTCCAATCAGGATTGCTGGAAAACCTTATTTAAAAAATGATGTCGGGCCATGCCTGTGGAGGTCTTGATCTTCTCTGGAATGAGTCTAGTTAGCAGTGGCTAGTGTATTGAGGAGTGTGTGTGGTGTGTGTGTGTGTGTGTGTGTGTGTGTGTAGTGACTCTGGTGTGTTTCTCCTTTAGATACTGATAGAGCTGGAGACAGCCCTGCTGGATGATGAGCCTCACTGGTACAAGCTGCAGACCCACGACGTGTCCTCCATGCCCCTCCCCCGCACCTCGCCCAACCCCCAGCGCAGACAGCTCCACGGAGAGAGCCCCACGAGGAGGCTACCCATACAGAGTAGGTTACCCCTCTGCCCAAACATCCATAACCTGTATACTAGTCTATACTAGAACTGTGTAGGAAAGCTCCTGTCTGTTCGAACCCCAAACCTCAGGATAGGGAATGAGACATGAGTGGCGAACCAACCGTTCATCTGATGATTTTGAAAAGCCAATATGGTGGCTGGCAGGTGCCCTGTTACCAACTGTCTTTGCCTGTCTGCCAAAGCCTGAATGATTTATGAAGTATTTATTACTGTTAGTATGTTCATATGGTGTTTGTTTTCTTATCCCTTTCAACTCAACCTGATACTTACAGACAAAGGGCCGTATTCGTACAATTCCGGTAACGGTCCCCGCTTGTTGTTCCACGCTGCTCTCTCCACTGAGCTCTCTCTCCACTCAGTGTTGCTGTTCATACGAAGACTCCGTCTCTCTCCTCTGCTTCAGTCCTACTGCACTGTTCTCTATCTCCAAAGTGTTCTCTCACTCCACTCCTCCATTAGCTGTCCCACTATTGGCTTTAATCCTCGCTATGCTCCCTCTCCGCTCCACCGCAGTCCTTAAACAAGATGGCTGCCTCATGCTCAGTCTCGGGCCCGGCAGGTTTCTGTTTCCCAGTCCAGATCCTGGTGATTTAGCTCTATCAAAAGATCTCTGTCCACTCCTCTGTTTATCATTTGAATATGTTGACCACTTGTTTTCCCAGTGCAATGCATTGTCTCATCTCCTGCCCTATGCCAACACTTTCCTTTTGAAAAACATTATGATAATTGTGCTGGTTTTTGCTCTTCTTCTCCTCTGCTTGTGTCTGTGTATGTTGTGTCTGTTGGGTGTGAACTTGTATTTGCACTTGACTTGACATATTTCTATTGTATGTAACCTGCACATGTATTTCCAATGTTAAGGCTTGAGATTAGCTGGGACAATTTTTACGGGGCATCTGTGTGTGTGTGAGGTGAAAGAGCTGACCGCTCTAAAACAAGAGTGTTAAAACAGTTTCAGCCCGTCTGAGACGTGAGGGAGCGTGAGAGAGAGGCTGAGAGAGCGGCTGCCAGAAAAAGAGAGGCTAAGAGAGCGGCTACCAGAAATAGAGAGGAAGAGAGAGGCTGAGAGAGCGGCTGCCAGAAAAAGAGAGGCAGAGAAAGGCTGAGAGAGCGGCTGCCAGAAAAAGAGAGGCAGAGAGAGGCTGAGAGAGCGGCTGCCAGAAAAAGAGGCAGAGAAAGGCTGAGAGAGCGGCTGCCAGAAATTGAGAGGCAGAGAAAGGCTGAGAGAGCGGCTGCCAGAATGCAGCACTTGTCATTTCTGTAAAAGCCCAAGTGTCCAGTTGATTTAAGTTGACTGAACAGTGAATAAGTCAGATAAACAACCGAGTGCAGAGTGAGAGAGGGGACGACTCGGGATGAGGGAGGGAGTAGTTGTGTAGACGGTGGAGACGGTAGAATACCTCTCAGACTCCATCTTCACATGTACATTGAATGATTGAAATGTCAATTCAAAGCGCCACCGTGAAAACATAATGTCTCACACTAGCTATATGTTACAGCTGTTACAGCTGTTCTCTTTAAATTAGACTTTATATCACACTATATCTAAAATAGGCAGCTCCCACGTTGGTGGGGAAAACCAGAAGAGTCAGACAGTATATTTCAGGAGAGTAAATGTAGGTCTTGGTTGCCTGTGTTGGTTATGAAGTGTGGTCAGTGATGATCAATGTAAGAACGTGACTTAGAGATATAATACTGTTTTAATAGTGTTCTCAAAATAAATAGTGTTCTATTTCTGTGTCTGCTGCTTTTCCTGACTATGTCCAGGACTGGGGCATTGATCTAGAGTCTAGAGACCAACTGGACAACACTGGTGACAGCTAGGCCACAGAGCCATGGTCTGACCAGGGGAAGAGTACAGACCCTGGAGTTAACTAACCTCTATCCTTCTCTTCTCTCCTTTCTCCATCTCTCCTCCAGGATCTCAGAGAATCAGCGACAGTGAGATCTCTGACTATGACTGTGAAGATGGTGTTGGGGTAGTGTCAGGTAAGATACTTCTGACAGAGTCACACATGATTAGTAATCAGTATACTGTCGATGCAGCTAACGCAGGGGTAAACAGTATATGAACATACTGTACTGGATCATGTGATGTTTTAAAAGAAGGTAGCTAGCTAAGATACTGCAGCAGCTCTACAAGGAGCAGGGAGTTTCTTCTCCTTCCCTCTGCACTACAGTAACTAGCTGCTCTCCTCGACACAGGCAGCAGGCGCCCACGCTAGTCTCAACCTGCCGCTGATGCACATCAAATGAGAGGCTGTTGCCAGAGAGAGAGTAGATTACTGTAGCAGGCCAGGCAGCACACAGACAGCTGTGTGTGTGTGTGTGTGTATGTGTGTGTGTGTGTATGTGTGTGTGTGTGTGTGTGTGTGCGTGTGTGCGTGCGTGCGTGTGTGCGTGCATGTGTGCGTAATAGATGAGGAGGAAACCCTCCCACCTCTGTAACATTCTCATCAGTCCCCCTCTCTCACATCACAGCCTCCTCTCTCACTACGCCCATAATATTCCTTCACTCAGTGGGAATACCCCTCTCCTATCTCTCTCATCTTCCCTTGTTTCCCAGAGATTTTTGCTAATCCGCTTTCCTCCTACATTCTCCATATCCAACTACTGATACTACACTAAGGGAGAAGAGATGATAACTATTCACAGGAATAATAGATTGATTGTTTTTTTGAATTGGGATGTCACTGCTGTGGTTTTAACTAGGATAATGCAGTCATTCTTCTCTGCTGGCTATGTCCTGTTAATTCAGATCTGAGCTACTCTCCTCTATACACAGTATATATGCTTAACACACAGTTTCTAGTCATGTGTGAAGAGGCTTGTCAAGAGAACCAATGAATTACATTTGGGTTGTGCACGTAAAGCAAGCTGATTGCAGAGCTGGGTACTTAGTTACCCCAGTGTTGGGCTGATACTTAGACTGCAGATGTTAGATAGTGAAATGTAATGATGTCAGGTGGAATTGGTTTAATGTTTCTCTGTTTCTACTATAGTAAATATGTATGACGTAGTGTTATGCAGGACTTGATTGTGAATAATTTAAACATAATATTCATTCACGTAATACTGTCCTTTTTTTGTTATCTGGGTTCCTTCTATGTATAATTTGAAGGAATTCAGGTTTTCGCATGAAGGAATTCAGGTTTCACAATGCCGCAAACTCACTTTCAAACATATTTGGAAGAGAAAATGTAATGATTTGGAGATAATTGATAGAAGTATCAAACTAAAGTAGCTGTGGAGGTTAAACTTTTCCTCTCATATTTCATAATGTCTTGTGTTTTCTTCCTAATCCTACCTTTGATTCACGGTTACGTTTAACTCATTTTAATGTGCTATACACTCTATTGAATATTAATCAAGGATAATGGTGCAAAGCATTGACCTTAACCATGCCTCCTGGCTATGGATGATTATTGAATAATGAACTCATTCAAGTTCGATGGACTAATCAGTCTAGCAGGGAAAAGTCATTATAATGTTTCTGATTTTTGAAAGCTATTTTCATGTTTAATGCAAAAATGTTAACCGCAATGACTTGAATCACATGAACATTGAGTTGAGACCAAGCCCTCATTTATTTGAATGTAGAGAGCCTCAGCATTTTGAAAGCCACCAACCATTATGCCACTGTGTGCAACTTCTGAAAAGTTTGAAAGAATCCTCTGAAAATAAATGTTGCCGTTGACAGGATGGTCGTTTTTTGCAGCAGTGTGTATGGTCAATAGGGAGGAAAGGTTGTAGCCTGATACCAGATCAGTTTGTGCTGCCTTGCCAACTAGAAACAACAGTACACACAGATCTGGGACCAGGTTAGAGAGGCTGCGCTCAGAACGATGAGTCTTTCTCTGAATGACTTCTGACATCACTCTCTCTCTCTGTTTCTCTATCTGTTTCTCTCTCTGTATCTCTTTTTCTCTCTGTTTCTGTCTCTCTGTTTCTCTCTCTCTTTCTCTCTGTTTGTCTCTCTATGTTTCTCTTTCTGTTTCTCTCTCTGTATCTCTGTTTATCTCTCGGTTTGTCTCTCTCTGTTTGTCTCTCTCTGTTTTTCTCTCTGTATCTCTGTTTCTCTCTCTCTTTCTCTATGTTTCTCTCTCTCTTTCTCTATGTTTCTGTCTCTCTGTTTCTCTCTCTGTCTCTCTGTCTCTCTGTTTCTCTCTGTTTCTCTCTCTGTATCTCTGTTTCTCTCTCTCTTTCTCTCTCTGTATCTCTGTTTCTCTCTCTCTTTCTCTATGTTTCTGTCTCTCTCTCTCTCTCTGTTTCTCTTTCTGTTTCTCTCTCTCTCTCTCTCTCTCTCTCTCTCTCTCTCTCTCTCTCTCTCTCTCTCTCTCTCTCTCTCTCTCTCTCTCTTTCCCCCTCTCTCTCTCTCTCTTTTCCCCTCTCTCTCTCTCTCTCCAGACTACCGGCAGAACGGCAGGGACCTACATAGTTCCACGTTGTCTGTCCCCGAGCAGGCGATGTCATCCAACCACTGCTCGCGGTCGGCAGACATGAACCGGGCGAGGTCGCGGTCTCCCAGCGTCCCCCCTCCACAGAGGTAACTCCCCCATCTCACTTGTCCCCGTCCAGTCCAGCATCCAAAGTTGTATCCCTTCCTCAAAAACAGTTTGTGCCAAACTGCACCACAATGGGATCTGAGAACCCCAACTGATATCAGAGGTTGTCCTTTAAGCGGTATCTCTGTGATAGTTGTCTTGATAGTAGAACGTTTAACCCATATAACCGATACTGGGATCTCACTCACACTGACAGTGATTGCATTAAGGTGAGTAGGTGCATCCCCGAGCCACTAGGGGACACTGTGGGGAGTTTGTACTGTGACTGTACCGTACTAGGGGGGTGATCCAGTGATTCTGTTGTGTACAGCAGAAGTCTGGACCCCGGCTATGACATTGACCCCGCCTCGTCTCAGTACAGCTCCTCCAGTAGAGTGGACCGGCGCAGTGTGTCCGATGACCACCACTCACCTGACAGGTAGATACCCCTGTCTCAAACAGCTTGACACAGCCTAACACAGCCCCACACAACCTCATACAGCCTCACACAGCAGCTCCTGCAGACAACCAACTGGGACTGACAGGGTTTCAACCCGGGTTGTCTGCGAGCCACAAGACTGTGTAACTGTTAGACCTCTGAGCTAAAGCCTAGGCATTAGCTCGGGAGCTAACCCAAATGTTCAGGTCTCAGGCGCGGTTACTAATCACATGAGCGTGGTTTCACTGAACTGCCTCCGTTACACAACCTTACACCTGTGTAATCTGCCTGATGCTTTCACACCTAGAACTGCTATACGGATATCTCACCAAGTGCTCACAAGTCAACCTGTCCCTTTCCCCAACCTGTCCCTTTTCCAAGAACTCCAATCTCCTCTCCGATGTCCTGCATTAGGTGGATCTTTAACTAACCTCTTCTCTTCTTTGTGTTGAAATCGTGTTGCCTTATTAATACTGAGAGGGGATCATTAACTCCGGTGCTCAGACTCATTAGAATCAACAAATCTGTATCCCAAATGGCACCCTATTCCCTATTAATAGTATACTACTTTTGAACATGGCTCATATGTTCAAGATTCAAGTTTTATTAGAGGTGACGGGATACACATGGTATACACCGTCCACCGTCTCCACAACACAACAACAATAACAAATAAGAAAAGATAAGAATAGGGCTCTGGCCAAAGTAGTGCGCTATGTAGGGAATAGGGTTCCATTTGTGACACATCCTGTGTTTGTCTGGGGCCATGTGATGTTGTGATGTTCCTTCCTCCACCACACCTGAGACTATAGAAATAGAATCTCTAGAATGGACAACCCCAGTCAAGTTATAACCCATCAGTGTACTGTCAAATTGCTGTGGTCTGAGGGGCCTTTCCCATTCTAGTCATTCTGTTTGTCCCGCTATAGCACCAACACCAGCCCAGCGTCTCAGACATACAGCTCAGCCTTGGCACAGTTCTCTTCTCCTTACTTACTTAGCCCTCCCATCATCCAATTAAGTTTATTTGATATTTCTGAGGCGAGGATGGCTGAGGCAGCCTAAATCAGGGCCAGACACAGGAAATGCACTTATCTAGATTGTGTGTGACAGACAGTTGCTCACTAAGACTGTATTTCAGCTTCCCCTTAATCAACTACTGCTGTTATTTATTGAAAACAGTTGAAAATTAGGAAAAAGGAAATGAGTCATGGTGTGCATACCAAATGGCACCCTATTCCCTTTACAGTGCACTACTTTTGACCAGGCCCATAGGGCTCTGGTCAAAAGTAGTGCACTTTTAGGGAATAGAGGGCCATTTGGTATGCCCATAGAGAATTTGGAAATGACCCAGTCTACCTTTAAATAATAATAATTCTTTATTATTATTATTTCATTATTTTTGGGAATTTACATTTTTAACAGGTTGTTTTATATTGCCTATGTGTTATTTTGTTTTGAAATCCAGCAACATATTAATGTACTTTTGTTTGTTTTTCATTTTATTTTGTAAAGTTATTAACTAATGCACAAATGGATGTACAGACATTTGGAGAGTTAGGGGGCTAGTCCTGAATTGGATTGTGAATCCCATACAGTAACTCCAACAACATTTAGTATCTTACAAGGTTTGGATTGAATCCACTGGGACTGATGTTTTTTTTTATTTTTATTTTTATTTATTTATTTATTTATTTTTTTTATTTTTTTTTAGGGGTGGATCAGCTTAATATTGCGGAAAGAATGTTGCTTCCAATGTAATTGTCTGCATCATTTCCAATCCCCCATATTTTTTTGGGGTAAATATATATATCCATACACGCATGCATACATATATACATATATACATACACATACCTATATAGACATACATACTTTTTTAAAGAATATACCTTTATTATTATTCCCCGCAACCCTACCACCGCTCCCCCAATTGGAGTAAACTAATAAACACTTCTGCTTTTACCTTCAATTTATACATCTTATACCTATTTTACAGACACAGACTACTTTATAATAGTTCTCTCTTGTTTGTTCTTAGTCCTTCCTCTATTTCTGTTGTCCATCCAATTTTATTTCCACTTGTAACTGTGCTATTTCACAAAAGCTCCGCACCTATACACATTCACAGATCCCGTATGCCCTACATTGTTTATCTTGTTATTAGTCCCACCCTTCAGTTCCACTCAACCCTTCCCATCTATCTTCCAACATCATCCATTTCGGATTTTTATTTGCCATATATTTTTCAACTGTGCTGTGATGCTTCACAAAAGATTTGAACCTTCCTATTCTCATAGCTTCTACAGATTGTAAATTAAAAATAAACATTTTTGCTAAAATAATTATTATATTATTGATTGATTGACTATGGCTTTTCAAATCCCCCAGTATTGCTATCTGTAGCGTTAGTTCTAGGCAAATGTTGCAATTCTTCAGCCATTCCTGGACCTGTGACCAAAAACGAGCTACATATGGACAATACCAAAATAAATGATCTAATGACTCTGCCTCCTCACAACAGAATCTGCAGAGCTGGGAAGATTGTATACCCCATATATATAACATTCTATTAGTTGCAAGAATTTTGTACAGTAATTTAAATTGAAAAATTCGAAGTTTTGAATCCGGCGTTGTTTTGCGTATCAATTCATAAACCATGTGCCATGGAATGGGTACATCGAAAATCTCTTCCCAACTATTTTGCAATTTATATGGCACAGCTGTCAGTTTTTTGGTCCTTAAATGAAATTGGTATATGTTTTTATTTATCACACTTTTCTTTAACCATTTATGTTCTTTAATACAGGGCCGACATACAAGTTCCTTACTTTTTTCCCCTTCTACTTGCCTCTTCCATTTTTGTGGTAATGCTGCAATTAATTGGTTGTAATTTTGGGTAGAGCAGACATTTCCATATGTCTGTGTTAGCTGCATGTATGACATAACTCCACCAGTCCTATTTATGATATCATTCACAAAAATTATACCTTTTTTAAACATTTCTTCGATAAATACAGTTTTTTTATCAATTACTATATTTGAATTTAACCACAATATTGTTGTACTATTTGTTCCGTCCTTTCAGGTGGATTAAACTGAAATTGCAACCAACTTTCTAAGGCTTGTTTAAAAAATAAGGATATTTTGGAGATTATTTCCTTTTCAAACAACCGAAAGTGAGCAGGTGTAATCTGAATAAAGGGAAAAAGGCCCTTCTTGAACATAGGATGAGACATTCGTACCAATTTACTAGAGAACCAGTTTGGATTTAAGTATAACTTTTGTATGACTGATGCCTTTAGTGAGAGGTCTAATGCTTTAATATTTAATAATTTCTGCCCTCCGAATTCATATTCGTTATATAAATAGGCCCTTTTAATTTTATCTGGCTTGCCGTTCCAAATCAAATGGAATATTTTTTGTTCATATAATTTAAAAAGCAGGTCACTAGGTGTAGGCAAAACCATAAGCAAATAGGTAAACTGTGATATGACTAAAGAGTTAATCAGGGTGATTTTTCCACAAATAGACAAGTATTTTCCTTTCCATGGTAGCAAGATCTTATCTATTTTTGCTAACTTTCTATAAAAATTTATTGGAGTGAGATCATTTCTTTCTTTTGGGATTTTTATACCGAGTATGGGACCACTGGGACTGATGTTGGTTTGCAGCAGCATGTGTGTTACAGTACAAAACAGTAAGTTAGGAGCGCCTCATCATGCATCTCAATGGGCTTTCTAACCTGAGGAAGGACTGCACCATTATCCTCTCCTCTTCCATGGCTGTACTCCTCCAACACTGTACCGCCCACTCTCTCTCGTTCTCTCTCTCCCTGTGTCTCTTTCTCGCTATCTCTCTCTCTCTCTCTCTCTCTCTCTCTCTCTCTCTCTCTCTCTCTCTCTCTCTCTCATCCTGTCTCTCTCTCGCTATATCTCTTTCTCCCCGTGTCTCTCTCTCTCTCGCCCCATGTGTCTCTCGCTCTCTCTCTTTCTCCCTCTTCTTCCTCCCCATTCAGCCCCATCCAACCATGTCTCTGTTCTCTCCCTTCATGTCTCGCAGCCATTTTCTCACCCTACCTCGATCCAGACGCTGTCAACCTAGTGATGATCATCAGAAGGAACCCAGGTAGACTCTTACCTGACAGTGCATGTTCCTCCCTCCATCACACCCTCCACTCCGCCCCCTGTCTGTCTGTAGGAAGCTGCTGGCCTATCAAGCTTCAAGCCTGTGTTGGTTTAATGTCAATGGCGCACAAACCTATCCACTTCACATCCCAAGCCAATGCCATTGACGACACAACGTGTGGTGTGGTGTGGTGTGGTGTGGTGTGGTGTGGTGTGGTGTGGTGTGGTGTGGTGTGGGCAGCCAGGTATATATTTCTGCCTTTCCAGACAAATATACTGTATATGCATAAGTGTAGTGTGTGGCCTTTTGTACTCAGTAGAATTAAACAGGTGGGCCACTCAATGGCCCATAGACTCTTAGAAAAAAAAGGTGCTATCTAAGAACCTAAAAGAGTTCTTCGGCTGTCCCCATAGGAGAACCCTTTGAAGAACCCTTTTGGTTCCAGGTAGAACCCTTTTGGTTCCAGGTAGAACCCTTTTGGTTCCAGGTAGAACCCTTTTTGGTTCCAGGTAGAACCCTTTTTGGTTCCAGGTAGAACCCTTTCCCCAGAGGATTCTATATGGAACCAATAAGATACAGAATCAGGATCACTCCTCATTTGGGCACAGTTTCATCATTGATTACGTATCTTTATTGGTAGACAAATACATAGCCCACTATTTGTTATCTTCGATTGTACCTTGAGATATACCTCAAAGAAACTAGCCTGTCAATAGTCTGAAATGGATGTCCTGTTGTTTTTTTCTGTTTGTGAAGAGTTGTCCAGCAGAGGTAGTTCCCCCTGCCCAGTGTTGTACCAGTCTATATGACAGTATATGAATCCTATATATCTGATATGCACTCCTTATGGTGGCTACCCATCCACAGCGGTCAAGGTGGATGTTGTGTTTGGATCAAACCACAAGAGAATAGTAGAGGTACAGAGAGTTGGTGCACCCCCATCAACTGTCCCCTTAACAGTCTACAGAGAGTTGGTGCGCCCCCATCAACTGTCCCCTTAACAGTCTACAGAGTTGGTGCGCCCCCATTAACTGTCCCCTTAACAGTCTACAGAGTTGGTGCGCCCCCATCAACTGTCCTCTTAACAGTCTACAGAGTTGGTGCGCCCCCATTAACTGTCCCCTTAACAGTCTACAGAGTTGGTGCGCCCCCATCAACTGTCCTCTTAACAGTCTACAGAGAGTTGGTGCGCCCCCATCAACTTTCCCCTTAACAGTCTACAGAGAGTTGGTGCGCCCCCATCAACTGTCCCCTTTACAGTCTACAGAGAGTTGGTGCGCCCCCATCAACTGTCCCCTTAACAGTCTACAGAGAGTTGGTGCACCCCCATCAACTTTCCCCTTAACAGTCTACAGGGAGTTGGTGCGCTTCCATCAGTTGTCCCCAACTGTCCCCAGGGTCATGTGAAAAACAGGTTCCTTCTACAGGTTCATGACCTTCTCTCTCTCTCTGTCCCGCCTGACCAACCTGGTATTAAGGTATTCTTAAAAGAGACATTGACTCCCTCTGACCGCTCTCTTTTCGCCAGCCGCAACCACCGCATATCCAACATCAGTCGAGAAGAGGCTGTCAGGTTACTGCGCTCCACTAGGATGTCCCGAGCCCACGCGTACTCCTCCTCTGCTTCCGTCGACTATGACTACAAGAGGTATTCACATTACAGTGTCTCTACGTATATATCCACAGTCAGACATTTTGTGGGTCTTTTTCTCTGTAGTCGTCTGTATGACATTAAAACATTTTCTATGTGATTGTAAAAGGTGATGAACCCCACGTGATATCCTGGGTGATATCTGGTTCTGGAGCATGTCATCACAGCTCTGCTCAAGTTGTGTACCAGACCCATAAACCACACAACTGCCTCCAATTACTGTGTAATATTGAGGCTGCTGCGAGCTCTCGTGTCTCGACATTGGTTGTGACACATGTATCGTACTCTGTTGCTGTTTTGTTGTCATGCCTACTAGTCTACCATCAGTGGTAAGATGACAAGTTGTGTTTGTGATCAGTGGTGTCCTGTTTGTATCTGGGTAAATAAAGACTGGCTCGTCATTGGTAGCTCTGATGATCAGCTCTGCAGGTAATACTGTATAAGGGCTGCATTGAACAAAAGGACACATGGCCTTTTGATGCTGCTGGTGGTAATGGGATGTTTACCTTTCCTTTATTAATGCATGGTTGTCTCTCTAACATTACCCCGCCATCTTGGATGGCCTGGAGTATTATTAACAGTGGTTAACTGTATGTCTGCAGTTTGATTTGATCTGGCCCTCTCTGTCTTCTTCAAACCATGTAATTTTCATTCTGATGAAGGCCAATATGGCCGATAGGTCAGTACCACATGAGTGAAGGATATTTTTAACATCTGAAGAAGGAGAACTGCCTAGCCATTTCTCCATGCTGACTCTGAGGGTCTGTCTGTTTCTCTTCTGTCCTGGACCTGACTGACTTTCTCTATGCTAAGTGTGCTAAGTATGGGAAGCTCAGCATTGCCCCATGCCCAGGCTGTGCCAGCCCTATGATGGCCTAGGTTCAGGCTCAGGTTCCCCCCAGGTGCGTGTGCCAGGCCCGATGTTGTGATGTGCCAGTTCAGCGGGCTGGGCAAAGCCGGGCACTCCCAAATTACGCCCTAGTCCTTATATAGTGCGCTACTTTTGACCAGAGTTCTATGGGCCCTGGTAAAATGTAGTGCACTAAATAGGGAATTGGGTGTAATTTGGAACGCAACGTCACACTCTCAGCACCCCCTGGAGAAATGCTGCAAATAGCTCCTCCTGGGCTCCCATCGCTGCCATCTGGCTGTCAGTCAAAAACGACACATCTTGCATTGTCTCTCCAGGAGAAAACAACGATGAGTCGTCAGAACTGAGGCAGCGCAACTGACTTTATTAAAGTGTCACAAAGTTTCCCTGAGCGAGGCCGCGGACCAGATAGCTTCACTCTCTCTGTCTGTAGATTGGCAGGGAGATGAATGGTTCTCACGTCCCATGGCAGTCACACAGTCACAGAGGAGAGGAGAATAGATGTTCCTTCCACTCCCATTCCAACTGTGTGCCTTCTCTTTCTGCTATAGTCAGAACGATTAGGAGAGAAACAGAGGGAGAGGGAGAGAGAGAAGGGGGAGAGAGAGACCGAGAGGGAGAGACAGAGAGAGAGAGACAGAGAGGGAGAATCAGAGAGCGAGGGGAGACAGAGAGGGAGAGACGGAGAGGGAGAGACGGAGAGGGAAAGACGGAGAGGGAGAGACGGAGAGGGAGAGACGGAGAGGGAGAGACGGAGAGGGAGAGACAGAGAGAGAGAGAGACAGAGAGGGAGAATCAGAGAGCGAGGGGAGACAGAGAGGGAGAGACGAAGAGGGAAAGACGGAGAGGGAGAGACGGAGAGGGAGAGACGGAGAGGGAGCGACAGAGAGAGAGGGAGAGACAGAGAAAGAGGGAGAGACAGAGAGAGAGGGAGAGTCAGAGAGAGACAGAGAGGGAGTCAGAGAGAGAGAGAGAGAGAGAGAGTGGAGTGGCTCAGAGCCCCGGGTGAGTCGCTGTGGCCCGTGCGGCCCCTGAGAACAGGTCCCTGCCAGCACAGTAGATCTAGACAGTGACCTTGGATAGACGCCATGCTTCTCACAGTGTTGGCTGTAGAACTAGACTAAAGTATTTGACTGTGTCCCGAGTGGCATCCTATTCCCTTTATAGTGGACTACTTTTGACCAGGGCCCATAGGGTTGAGAAGGCAAGTCTATATTGAGGGGACCTCATTTTGTAGCTACGTCAGTAGATGTATAGTTTTAGCAGGAGGAGTGCAGTGGTAAACAAGGTAATAACAGTGTAGATGTTACAGTAGCACCGGTGCTGTAGTCGATCTAACTAGACTTTTAATGTTTCTACTGTGCAACAAAGGTGTGCAAAGTATTATCAGAGTATTTACTATCCACACCAGAATTGGGCTGTTTGAGTTAATATTTTGACCGGGTTGAAATCCCAAGGGAATATCCTGAACGGTAGAGAGAGAGAGAGCTATGGTGAACTACAGTATCCATCCCAACACACCTCTAGTAAGTAACAAGTCGTTAGATTCCGACATCTCCTTTACTGTTCAAAGCCATCAGTCCCTGGACATAACGACCTGAGGATCGTAGACCACGAATGGTTATGATGATGGTCACCATCGTTAAAGTCTCAGGCAATGTAAGGTCATTCACTGGCTGATGAAGTGGCTGTGTTGCAATTGGCTGGTCTACAACTGGAGTGACCGCTGTGTTGCAATTGGCTGGTGTAGAACAGGAAGCAGGAAGCATAGCCTCTGCTGGACAGCTTTTCACTCTAACATTTGCTATTTTACTGTGCTGCCACCGTGTCCTCAGTGTTTGGTGTTTGTTTTTGGCTTTGCAAATGCTGCTCATGTCAGATGATAATCCACATCTGGTTAAAATAAGGTATTTTTCTTCATGAGCATTTGCAATGACAATGATATGTCTAACTGATGTGACCTGATTTTCAGATATACACATGCTATTGAGAGGTAATGACACTGACTGCCTATGAAGACGCTTATGGAACAACACGATACAAAACAACAGAATATTCATGTTTTTATTGTACATAATGATACTGTGTAGATTTTCTGTGAAATGCATTTTATTCCATTTTATTTCCAAACTACTCAAAGTGCCAAAAATATATTTTATTTTTCCAACTAGATTTCAGTTACATTTTGCAATAGCAGGGCGGAGACAGCTTTCGGCATGTACCTTGCAGGAGCATAGTAAGCTAGTGGGCTGAATGGAAACCAACCAACACATGCTAATCCACTATTCTCTCACATCTCACCCAGTGTCTTTCACTCACAGACAGATTCCAAAGGGCCTCCCACTCACTCACTCTGTCACCTACCACAGATGAGGGACACATTGTCCCCTGCCTGTGCCTGTCCCTCCCTGTCACACCTGCTATGACCTGTTCCTATGGGGCCCAGCCCATGCATCACTCTGCTGTATCATGTCACCTGGTCATCAGCAGCAGCTTCCTTCCCTTCTCTCAATAACGTGTTGCAGGAACCACGGAGCCGTTGATAGACATGTGTATCACAGCCGGTCCAGGTCAGCTGACCAGCGTCCCGCGCTAGAGCGCACCACCACCTCCCGCTCGCGGTCCACGGAGAGGCCCGACTCCGCCCTCATGAGGTCCATGCCGTCTTTACCCTCCGGACGCTCCGCCCCTCCCTCACCTGCCTTAACGAGGTGACCAGACAGACACATCTACAGGAGGCTGGTGTCACTTTAAATCAGACGACGGGCTCAGTGTAATGGCTGGAATGGAATTCATGGATTGGAATCAAACACATGGGTTTGATGTGTTTCATACTTTTCCATTTCTGCCATTGCAGCCGTTACAATGAGCCCATCCTCCGATTTCTCCTCCCACCAGCCTCCACTGCATAGCTACTGCCCCACCAATCCAAAGAATAACCAACAACCACCACCCACCCCTCTCTCTGCCTGTCTCACTGCAACCAACCACCACCCACCCAGCATCCAATCAGCATCCAGCCAGCTTACCACTTTATAATTTACTCCGCCCCCTCTCCTAAAGCAACGAATGATGCTGCATTTTCTTCCCCATCCCAGACTGATAGTTGACTAGATAGTAACTCTTTTTGTTTTTGGAACACACTACTTATACACTACTTTGACTGAGTATAGTAGTGATGGATCACCATTGTGCTTTTCTTTCTTTACTAACATTACCTATTATTATCCTGTAATTACATTTTTTATTCCAGTTGTTTTTTTTCAAATCTTTTGTAGACCGTCAGATCGCATGGTCGCATTGGTCCACATTGGTCCACATTGAACGAACGCCCATGGGTGCTGTCCTCACTCTTTCCTTGCAGCTTGATGGGTCGAGTGAAACATGCGATTCATCACCTTTGTTGCAAAACTGATGCTACATTATCTCTACCATGTCATGTGCCAAATGTCATTGTTTTGATGTGTTTTAGAGTTCACAAACTGGTAGGCGCTGACATGAATTAAAATGAACCCATATACCCTGCTTTGGCTTACACCAGATATGTAGAATTTATTCAAATCTGTCAGCAACCTACCAATTACAAATGAGCTTGATCATCTGTTATGTGCTTTTAATTAGAATAAGACACCAGTACTCCTCAATATTAACCATTTTCAGGCAATAACTTTTAGTCAATAATGTTTAGCAAATTAAGTAATAATTCAAGCTACAGTATTAAATTGATGCATAGCCTGCCTTCAACACATATTGTCAGAATACAGATGTGTTTAGCAGACACACATGCTCAACTGGCAGATGGTGTAAAAACATAATACAAGTCTTATGTGACAAAGAATATCTGTTGAGAATACGTTCAATACGATAGATTGAAAAAATATACTACAGAAAGTAAAAGGTAGTTAGTTATTTACTTGATCAGGTAATTGATCAGTTAATTGATCAGGTAATTGATCAGGTAATTGATCAGTTAATTGATCAGGTAATTGACCAGGTAAATGATCTGCTATGTGTCCAGCTTTCACCGATCCAACAACATGGCAGCATCTCTGGTTGAGCATGGACATGATTGTACATGTCCAGTATATATGTGAACTGACATATATGTGTTTGATACAATTTTCTTCCCATGTTTGGTTCATTACCAACCCCAGTAGACAGTAGTAGTTTGTTTGTTTGATGTGTTGATGTTTCTACAACCAGCCTGAAACCATCCTCTCCTCTTACATAACACAGCAAAGCACGCTGGGAAATGTAGTCCGTCTGCTTGTCCGGGGCCTTCCAACCAATCACAGGTCATCTCTGTGCCTGACCTCTGATCCTTGACTCACCCAGGTTGTACCATTTTGTGCCCCCCCCCCCCCCCCGTAGGGCGAACCCCCGCAGCGGATCGGCCCAAACCAGCCCTACCAGTACCCCCATGTCCGACAGGAGAGGCGGTCGGCAACTACCACAGCTTCCACCCACAGGGACCAAGGGCAGAAGTAAGTTCTCAGCTTATTTTCCATACCCAGCTCTGGGCCTCTCTGGTTGCTTTGGTTTGGTGACACCTTAAAGCTATTCTCCATTGGTCACTATGGTCACTTACTTTGGAACAGGTTTGACTTTGATTGAACATCTCTTTGTCAGAAGCAATTGTTTCTTGTTATTTGCTAGTCTTTAGCTGGGTATGGCACCTTGAGATATTGGTTATTTTGTGCCATTAACCTCTGAGTGGGAAAAGACTCATAGCAAGTTTAACAGATACTGCTGTCTGTTGGTTCTCTCTGGTCAGTTGCTCATGAACGACAGAGCTTGGCTCAGAATTCCTTGTTAAGCTGTGTCTTCTGTTTTAGTTGTGTGTTCTTATGGTCTCAGTACTCTATATGTTGTCCGTGTTAACCAGGGTGTCCTGTGGAAGGTTTACAACATGTATTGTCTCCTTGGTCAGTGATATTGGTGATGTTGTCTCTTCATAAACATTTTATGTTTTTTATTTTAATATATCTACTCGGTTCCTTTTTTCCATTCCTTCCTCAGACGATGGAGAAGAAGGAACAGATCCTTGTGAAGGTCTGTAACATAGAGTGTAGGTTTGGTCTTTCACAGGAGGTGGGAGTTAGAGAACCCCCCTGTGAAAGACTGAATCTGTCCGCAACGGCAGGGACCAGGGTCCTGTTCAGTAGAGCACATCAAAACAAGATGTTTTACAACGGATAATGAGAATCTGTGTTCTTATTGGACAAGTTCAGAGAGAACCTCCCTGTTTCACTACGTTTCAAAAGGTTTCCTCCCTACTGAACAGCCCTGATTACAGTGGTCCACAGCACCCCCTGTCCTGCTCTATGTTGCAGGCTGTGTGTCTCTCACTCCCTGACTGTGTCCTAGCTTAGCCTCCTAGTCTTCTTCTGGTTCCTACACTGGGTCAGTGTTGTCAACTAGCATCATAGCTTCCATGTTTTTCCGTTGTCATGAGTTCTACTGTAGTTTTGTGTTCTATGTTGAACAGTCCTCCGTTTCGTGTTATGACTTCAGAGTGCTCAGGTGAGACGTGTCACTGGGGGTTGTGGCGTGGATACGGTGCAGTAGACTATTTGTGTTTTAAACGTGTGTGATTCCGTAACCAGTGTTGTTAGTAGTAAAGTCATTTATCCAGAAACAAAGTAATACATGATTCACTTTTTATTGAGTCTGGGAAGGCTATAATGTAGTGCCTTTAACTCTCCCTGGTACAAGAGGTATAACTGAGCTGCATGCAGAGAGTTCATCTAGTTCCTCCTGTACTGTAAGACTCTCTCCTTAATGAGGAATCAGAACTACTACAGACAGCGTGATCCTACTTCTCTTACTGAAGCTCTTCAGGGTCACAGACAGAATGACATCTTAAACCATTTGATTCTTCAGCACAAATGTATTGTTCTCGTTTTTCTCCCTAAAATGTTCTGACAGGTTGTAACAGAGCGTGTCACATGATGTAAGGGTGTGGTGATGGAAGAGAGGGGATGAGCCTGAGTTCTCTGGAGCTGCGCTGTGAATTGACAGATTAGCTGAGTGGTGATTGGAGGGAGCGGGCCACGGGAGAGAAGGAGAAGGGAGTGAGAGTGAGAGAGAGAGGGAGAAGAGCAGAGAAAGAAAGAGAGAGAGGGAGAAGGGAGCGGGAGAGAGAGCAGAAGGAGAGAGGGAGGGAGAAAGCAGAGCGAAAGAGAGAAAGCCTAGCCGGTGCTGAGAACTTGTCAAAGCACTCCCAGAACTCCTTCATCATTGTCAGAAACCATGAGCACTCCTCTCTCCTCCTCGTCTGCAGCCAGCCATCTCTCCTGCCCTCTCTCCTATCCCCCTTCCCGTCTCCCCATCTCTCCTTTGTCTGTCCTCTCTCGCCCTCTGTCCCCATCTCTCTCCTCTCCCCCTACCCCTCTCCCCCTCTATCCTCTGTCCCTCCTCTCTCTCTCCCTCTGTCCCCATCTCTCTCCTCTCCCCCTTCCCCTCCCTCTTTCTCCCTCCGTCCCCACCTCCCCATTACTGTCTCCCTGTCTCTATCCTCTGTCTCTCTCCTCTCCCCCCTCCAGTTTCTCCCCGTCTCTCCCCTTCCCTGTCCCCTATCTCTCTCCCCTCTTTGTGATGGGGTAATGGCAGCGGGTGGGAAAATGGGGGAGGCATTCTAATGTATTGATCCGACCCTGGGCTGACGCTCACACAGAGCCCTGCAGCGTGACACAGCCAGGACTTATCTAATCATGGCACTAATGCTGCTGCTGCTGCATGTGGTACTGATCCATAGAGGCCAGGGGACTGGGGGTTGGCTGGGCTGGGCTGGCCTGACTGGGATTCAAATAGGAGGGTTGTTTGAAATGTTGAGGTAACAGAAATCAAGGCAGAACAGGGAATGTGTATCCAGTCAGGTGTGTGTGATTGTACCTTTGTGTTCCCGACCTAGACAAATGATCCATGTTGTTGCGCCATACTGGCTTCAGTTAGATTTGTATTTATTTAACCTTTTTGTTTAACCAGGAATTCCCATTGAGCTCAGAATACCTCTTTTACAAGGTAGACCTGGACCTAGATGTTGTGATATAGTATCTGTGGTAACCCCTGTTGAACCGTCCTGCCATGCTTTTATTGTTCCTTTATGTGTACAGGGAAGTCAACATTGAGACCTGAACTAGCTTTGACGACTTTAGCCACAAACTATGTGATATCTAATCAGCCCCTGTTCCTGTTGTTATCTATCTGTCTCTACTACGACCCCGACCGCTCAGGGGGAACATCGGAGGAGCTAGAGCGGCCTACTGGTGACCTTTGCCCTCTAGAGCAGTACGAGGGAGAGCCAGGTGTGTCTATCTACTGGTGTGTCTCAGAGCAGACTGAGCCTTAAGACTTCCTCGTTCACCTCTGTCACCTTCATGTATGTGCCTCTCTGCTGAGAACTCCACGCCAGATCTGGGTACAATACATGATGTACTTAAGCTGCACTTTATTTAGTTTGCCTGGTACCATAGAAACCAATGGAATAGTCCTAGAACACTGCAAACTTAAATTTGACCCTGCCTGGTCCACACAGCCTGTACTGGATGGACTATGATGCTGTACCATCTTTATAAGCCCTACAGCCGTTCTGCCCCTCAGCCAAAACCCTTCAAATGTGATCATTTGTTGAGCCAGTATTGTATGAATGTACTGGCTTGAATGAGAGTGTCCAGGGTTGTGTTGGCAGGAGCTGGAGTTTCCCACAGGTCTCTCATCCTAGTTCCTCCTCACCCATCTGTCTGTTCGTTCATTCAGTTAAGTCTTCTGTCTGATAGTAGGAGAATATCTTGGTCATGAAACATGCGGTATACTTCTTGGGTTTTCATATTTGTATGCGTTTGGTCTGTGTGTTGTGCTTGCGTACGTGTGTTCTTACGTGTGTGCGGGCGTGCAAAGACAAACACGTGTGTTTGTGTGTGGTTGTGCGTGTGTGTGTGTGTGTGTGTGTGTGTGTGTGTGCGCGCATGCCTCTGTGCATGCATCCGTGTTCCATGATCTCATAAAGCTCCATCTGTGTCCCACTACCGTTCAGACTGTGAGGACAGGCCTCAGCCAGGCCCACCTGTGAATGGAAGGAAAGGCAAGTGCACTCAGGAGTGTGCCATTGTGGTGGTGTGTCCTCAATAGTGCCCTCAGGGGTGTGTCAGTGCTGTGGGACTCTGCATGCCAGTTAGAGCTTCCATAGTTAATTTAGTCGACTTTCTTCCGTGTTTCTCTCTCTCTTTTATCTACATTTCATATTTTCTGAGATGATGAATGTGATTGATTATATTTGGGTTGATTTGCAGTGTTTAACTAACCGCAGGAGTGGAGGTTGGGTGAGTGTGTGGTGATGATAACGATGATGATCTTCATCATTATGATGATGATGATGAGGGTGATGAGGGTGAGACTGATGCTAATAAGTCCAGAGTTTTGTCTCCCTGAGCTCATATAGCCGTGCGTGCCCCAGCCCCATCACAACCACACACGACTAATCTACTCTGCCCTTTAATTGAAGGGGTTGAGAATCAATGTTCAGCTCTCTATCCCCACGTCCCAACCACACAATTCAATAGAACAGTATTAGTTAAATATACTGTATAGCTCCATGGTCAAATCTGCCGTTTGGAATTAAAGATCATTTCAATTAGACATGTAAGATTTCGTGCTTCAGTCAAAGTGGCAGTTATTGAAATTGAAGTAAATCTAGTGGAGGAAAAGGGAT